>NC_134488.1:99210573-99465573 GCF_040206685.1 Ascaphus truei
AAATTCATGTTTTGATTTATGCCTGTTTTATGTGTTTCATAATGGCCAAATAATATATTATCCATATCTGGATAATAGTTATTTTGCACATTATTGTACTGTATGTGTTGGGGGGGGGGGTGGTGTATTGGCCCCAAGGGTATGTGGTTAGGCCTCCATTGTGGGTAGTGGGTGAGGGTGGTTAGGCCTCACAGGGTGGGGGGGTAGTGTGGGAGGGTATGTAGGCCTCCCGAGTGGTGGGTGAGGGTGGGTTAACCCCTTAATGACTATAGCAGTTAATAACCGCTATGGTGATTAAGGGGTTAGGGGACATTACATTGGCTATTGTGATTGTTGTGCATGTTTTGCAGCACCGGAGAGGCATGGGCAGAATGAAGATGCGGATGAAGACGGCCTTCATCATGGGTGCCTGTAAAACGTAAGTGTACAATGTTTTTATTGTATTTATTGTCATTTATATGTATTTTAAAAGGGCAAATGCATTATTATCCATATGTGGATAATAGTAATTTTGCATATTACAGTACTGTATGTGTTAGGGGGCAGGGGGGATGCGTGTTGTTTATTGGGGGCAATTGTCCCCAATAAACATGCTAATGTGCCTTAACCCCTTCATTGCCTTAGCGGCTATCCGCTAAGGTAATGAAGCTGCATTAATGTATTTTTATTAATAGTGTGCGTGAGCAGGGGGTCCCCTGAGCTGAACCGCATTGATTTCTGCCTCAAAGACCCCCTGCTTCCCGAGTTACAGGCCCCGTTTGGGGCATCGGTGCCAGTGCGGACGCCATCTTTATAGAGCCACGTCGCGTCTTGGACACTATAAAGATGGCGGCGGCACAGGCACCGTATAGCCGCTACAGTAATGAATTATTGTTTATTGTTATGTGTGTTTTAATACTAGTGTAGATGTGCAGGGGGTCTCCTGAGCTGAACCGCATTGGTTTCAGGTCCGAGGACCCCCTACGTCAGGAGACATAGGCCCCTTTATGGGGTGCCGGTATCCCCTGCAGAATGTAAATAACCCGGTCACGTGACGTGGGAGCTTTAAACTGCAGGGGATACCGGCACCCCATAACAGGGCCTATATCTCCTGAAGTAGAGGGTCCTCGGACCTGAAACCAATGCGGTTCAGCTCAGGAGACCCCCTGCTCATGTACACTATTATTAAAATGTATTTATTTAGTGTACGATCGCCTGTAACAGTCTTGCATGGAGATGGCAAATCTCCATGCAAATGTTACATGCGGCTTTTTTTTCTATCAGCTAGCGAACGGAAAGGTTCATAACGCTAGCATGGGGGAAAAAAAAGCAACACGTACGCTGTGGCTGTTCTGAGCTATTTTGAGCAGGTATGTTAAAAAATGGCCTCAAGGCCTTAGTGCATCGCGTCCCCGGCTTCACTTTTTAACGAACCTGCTTTTTAGCCAAATCAGAACGCAAAGCCATTGAGCTTAGTACATAGCCCCCATAGATTCACTACCTGGTGGCCTCCCTTGAGCAGCAATGACTTCAACTAAGTGTTTCTTGTAACTGCTGGTCAATCTCTCACATCGGTTTTGAGGAATTTTGGGCCATTCCTCCTTATAGAACTGCATGAACTCAGTAACATTTAAGGGCTTCCTTGCATGAACAGCTCGCTTCAGGTCCTGCCACAACATTTCAATGAGGTTTAGGTTTGGACTTTGACTAGGCCAAATGTGGAATTTCTTCTTCTGCATCCATTCTTTTATACATATGCGTGTATGTTTAGGATCACTGTCTTGCTGCATGACCCACTTTCGGGTTCAGCTTCAGCTCACGGACGGGTGATCTGGAATTCTCCTCTAGAATATTTTTATACAATGCAGAAAAAAAACATTTCTCATTGAATAGCTTTGACCCGTCTGTCTAGAAAAGATAGTTCCAGAAGTCACGTGGATCATCTATGTACTCTTTGGCTAACTTCAGTCGGGCAACAATGTTCTTTTAAGAGAGCAGTGATTTTCTCCTTGCTATCCTTCCATGAACACTATTCTTGTTCAGTCTTTTTCTTATAGTTCATTAATGAACTATCACATTAGTCACAGTGACAGTGCCCTGCAGATCCATGTATATTACTCTGGGGTTTCTTGTGAATTCCCGGGTGATTTTCCAATTTGTTCTTGGAGAGATGTTAATAGGATGACCGCTCCTGTTTGGAGTTTCAATGGTCTTGAACTTTCTCCATTGTAGACTATCTGTCTGACAGTGGATTGATGAAGCCCCAAATCCTTAGAAATGGTTTTGTAATCCTTTCTAGACTGATGAGCATCAGTAACTGCTTTTCTGAGGTCCTCTGAGATTTCTTTTGATTGTGGCATGACGTGTTTCCACACAGCTGTATGGTGCAGACCAAACTCATAATGTTTCTGACCTTTATATAGGATGGGGCATCCCAGACTCATCTATGAAGACCTAGCTAATTATTTAAACACCTACATTCTAATTATCCCTCTTATTTTAACTGATAAAACCAGTATTTCACTTACTTTTACACATATCCTGACATTGTTTGTCTAAGTCATGCATCACTTTGTTTCCAAAGATATGGAATTGGTTATCATATACCCTATTGATATTTTAGAAAATATTGGTTTTGATTAAAGAAGGTTATCATGTAAAAACTTTGGAATTCCCATAATTATCATTGGGCTTCACACATTATTTCTCACTACTGTATATTGTTATTTTTGCATGCAGCGTTTAATCAGACAAGTTTACCCCCAAAAACCGTTTTTATGGCTTATCTTGTCTGGTATTATTATAAAGACAACACAAAAATTAAGTAGTGCTAAAGAGGATGTGAAATAACCCTAATAAATGATAAATTATAATAACATATTTAAAATATTAAAATAAATTAAAATTACCACAATTTAACCTAATAATATCTACAAACCATAACGTGATAGTGAAAAAAAAGGAAAATCCAAATTGAATGTTCCACTCAAACAAAAAATCCAGAGAGAAATATAGTTCCAATAGAAGATCCAGGGAGCATCTTTGCAGCTTTAAGGGGAGTGGTATAGCCAACCACTTTTGGAATCTATGAACAAAAAATCAAACAAAAGCGCAAGCTCCATAGCACGTAACTGAGTAAAAAATAAGGTACATTTATTATAAAAAATCAGCAACCCATAAGAATGTGCACTTACAGGATTTCAAACAGAACCTTTCGTGGGAGAGAAATCTCTATTGTGGTCATCTGCGGTGGTACGGTGAGTCCCAGGTTTGCAGAGTGGATGTAAACAGCCCAGGTTCACCATGAATTGGCAGCAAGATATAAAGGCATCCAATGTCTGCACGTCCTTTGCTCCCTCATACAATGATTGCTAACACTTGAAATTACCGCCAGCCGGAGCGCAGGGAAGCCAGGGACTCCAAATACACCAACACAAACGCGATGATGTCACAGCTCTACGCGTTTCGTCACACTGCGGTGACTTCGTCAGGAGTATGTGATTGTCAGGGACAGCAAGTAAAATAGGCTGGATCAAGTAAACCTATTTTCACATTGGTACTAAGTTTCACCACAAATCGTATAACTCTAAAATTACTATAAATATCAACATTACAATGAATAACAACAAAAAAACATCAATAATTATGGTGTTCACATCATACAATGAAAATAGCTAAAACTAAACAATTTAATTATGTATAAACTCAACTAACACAATGACATGTTAGAAAAAGCTGCCCCACTATCACCAATCTAAGTTTCATCAAATATGGAAAAAAAAAAATATATATACCAAATTGAAATTAAAACCTACACCTATAATTTTAGTTTCAAAAGATATTAATAAATCAATGTATTAATTAGAATATAATAATATGAATATATAAACAACCAAATACCACTACACCATATAAAAATGAATGATAGAAAAATCTAAATAAAATTGAAAAAATATTAAAATCAACCTATTGTTGTGTGATGAGAACAACATTCACAAAACAATCTTTACATTATACCTGTATGTACTAACAAAAATTATTAGATTAATAATTCACATAGTACATTAATTAACATAAATAATTACATATAATAACAACAATTGTTACATGAAAAACTAACTAAAATTATAAAAAGATAAAGGAAAAAACTGGATTAACTATTAAATAACACCTACTTTAAGGAAATATCATATAAAATAGAGGAACCCCCTCCAAAAACACAGAACCCCATCCTAGGATAGGGCGAGAGGAACCGAACTAGCAACCAGAGCAGAAAGGCAGAGAACAGCAAGGCAGGAAACTAAACCAGTGTGCTAGTATCCAAGCACTCATTAAGACCCCTGGGAGAAAGTGTACTGTACCAAGTGAGTATATCCAAAAAGACTCTCTCATACATAGTGTCTTAAATCTATCTCCCCCTAATAGGGTACTCAGAATACTCTCAATACCCATAATTACAAGTCCCTTGGGATCCTTTTGGTGTACTTGGGAAAAATGTCGAGGAACACTGTGTGCCAGCACTTCCTTAATGATGGAACGTCTGTGTTCCAGGAATCTGACACACAGTGCTCTTTTAGTGCGACCCACATATTGCAATTGACATGGACAAGATAAAACATACACTATATATGTGGAGAGACAGTTGATTTAACTTTTTAATGTATATTCAGACTTGTTGCTAAATGAAGAGAAAGTATCCGACAGATGCAGATGTCCACACATTAGACATCTAGATCTGCCACACCTAATGTTTCCAGACACTAACTGTGAACCACTATTCTCAACTGAAGTATCACTAAGTCTACTTGGGGCCAAGATGTTCTTGATATTTAGACCCTTGCGGAAGACCAGTGGTGCCACAGTGGACAACTGACTGCTGAGGTGCGGATATGAGAGCAACACTTTCCAGTGGCGATTGATAATTTGTCTAATTTTGTGGTAATAACCATTATATTTTGTAATAAACTTAACCCCACAGTTGTTTGTGTTGATATCTGCCAAAGGCATGGATTTTTTGCACTGTTTGAGCTTTGATTTAGCTAACAGATCCCCACGTTCAACCGACCTGACCTTCTTGAATGCCTCCTGCACCAGAGACATATCATACCCTTTTTGTTTGAAATTGTCGATGAGACGACTGGCTTGCAGTTCAAACACCTGGTCGGACGAGCAATTCCTTCTCAGTCTATTAAACTGACTGAGGGGGATATTGCTTAGCCATTTGGAATAATGTGCACTTTTTGCATGTATATAGCCATTGACCGCCACGTCCTTGTAATGCATCCGTGTCTGGATATTCAGATTCAAATCTACTGACAATTCCAAATCTAGAAAGACAATACTAGATGCATTAATCTGGTGGGTGAATCTGAGGCCCATATCAATGGAGTTAAAGTCGGTCAGTATCTGCTCGAGGTCACCCCCATCTCCGTCCCATATGATCAAGATGTCATCAATGTACCGGCCATAGAACACCAGACCCGCCCCAAGCCGTGCATTGGGCCAGATAAATCTGGATTCCCAATAACCCATAAAAAGGTTTGCATAGCTGGGGGCAAATGTGGTGCCCATGGCCGTACCACAGGTCTGGAGATGGAAGCTATCCCCGAACAGAAAATAATTGTGACCAAGGATAAAGCCGACAAGGGAGAGGATGAAATTAGATTGTGATACATGTAGATCTCCACCACCCCCCAAATTCTTATGGGTTGCTGATTTTTTAAATAAATGTACCTTATTTTTTACTCAGTTACGTGCCATGGTATTATTATAATATTATTTTTATGCTTGTATATTATTTTTGAACTTTTATGGGGTAATTCAATATGCTCTGAAGCGGACGATTTTTGGACGAAAGCTCCCACTGTCTTGTGGGTTTTCAGTTGATATTGGTCTGATAAGTTGCTTTGCAAGTATATTGAACTATCTGATTAGGCTCAATGAATTGAGTTCAGAGCTACAGAGAAGTGGCTTCACTTCATATTGAAAATCCTTCATCTGTTTTTTGCATAGAAGTGCTCTATGTCTTTTTCTTGTGTAACCTGCCCCCCCCCCCCCCCCACAACCTCCCCTACCTCACTTAGAAGCCAGTATCTGGGAAGGGAGCATGTTACTTCGCCGTTTGGTGCATCACCTGTTGGTTCGCAGGTTTGAGTGGTCTGCAGGGTGTTATGAGACTTACACAGGACTGGTTCACAGGACTCTGGCTCTTTCATGGTGTTTCAGCACCTCCAGTAGTGATGGCTCCACAGTGTAGGTGTTAGCACCCACCTCTACACACATACCTTCTCTCAGCCCAGGGACTGACACCATAGGCCGAAGTATAATGGCAGGATCTTTAATCGCAGCATACATCTTACACAGCTTAGCAGCACAGTTTCCTGCATACAACACAGGACTTCTGTATGGTGCTTACCTCCACTGCTTCAGGTGGTCTTGACTAGCCAGTCAATTGAACATGCTTACCCCGCAATGGGGAAGACTCACAGTTCCCACCTGCTTCATCCCTCCTTCACCATAGCCAGGGATCAGGCAGGGACTCTCCTTCATCCTTTCTCTCCCCTGGGTGAGAGGAAGACTCTTCTTGCACAACCTCACTCCAGCAGGAGCTGGAAAGGACTCCTCTACCTCCTCACTCCATGAGGAGCTGAGAGGAACTCCCACTAACTTTAGCCTACTCCCCTTAGAAACTTCCAGAAGGGGCGAGCTCATGGACTGTACCCACGTACAAGGGGCTGTAAACAGGCCATGAGTCACCATAGGCCTTCCTTCACTTTCTGGGGAAGCAGGAGGGGGGGGGGGGGTCAAGAGCCCACAGATTAAACTGCTAATGCCTGGATCTTAACAGGGCTTACAAAGCAGATACACAGGGTGGAGAGTAACAGGCACGGTTGGGACATACCCTGTTACACTTGCAACCTTGATGAATTGGTGCCGGTGCTTGGTTGATATTCATGGATACCTATATATGCCTTTTTATTTGCAATGCTTTTGTTACTTGTGGAATTATATATTTGCATGGTGACTTTTTTTCATTTCTTCCTGGGGTTTTTTCAGTTCTGTATGGCTCTTGGTTTGACCATATCAAAGGGTGGATGCAAATGAAGGACAACAGGAATGTTTTCTTCATCACATATGAGGAACTCCAGCAGGTAAACGCAGGGAAATGCTTAACAAGAAAGGTTTTTTTTTTTCTTAATGAATAGTTTACTGTCTGGTTATTGCAGAGGTTGTATTAGTGGTTTTATTTAAACATCTATTGTGCCATATTTACTAAGAAGTGCCATTCCATAAGACACCTTACAGCCCATTAACTTGAACGTGCCATAAGGGGCCATTTTTACTAAGACATGCTGAAATATGTCTTATGGACTAGCACATTCTTCTCTTTTCTCTCTACACACTCTCGCTAGGTGACCTTATCACATCTCCTGGGTTCAAATATCACCTCTGATGACACACACATTTACTTTACAACCCCGGGCCTTACACCTGCTGTACAGACCAAAGTTTCTGAATGTCTGTCCGCTATATCATCCTGGATGGCCATCCGTTGACTCAAACTTAACATGTCAAAAACGGAGCTCCTCATGCTTCTTCCCAAACCTGGCCCAGTTACCTCCTTCTACATTACTGTTGGCAGCACTATCATACACCCAGTATCACAAGCACGCTGCCTAGGGTCACATTGTACTTCTCCACATTCTCCTCTCACATTCAACATGTAGCTAAAACCTGTTGTTTTTTTCTTCTGCAATATTGCAATTGCAATATTCTCTGTCGATCTACTGCTAAAACCCAGACACAGGCCCTCATTCTCTACCGTCTCGACTATTGTAACCTCCTGCTGTCTGGCCTTCCTGCCTCTCACCTGTCTCCCCTACAATCTATCCTAAACTCTGCTGCCAGAATCACTTTACTCTTTCCTAATCTGCCTTAGCGTATATCTCCTGCTGAAATCCCTCTCCTGGCTTCCTATCAAATCCTGTATCACACACACAATTCTCCTCTTCACTTTTAAGGCTATTCTGCCCCTGCTTACATCTCAGCCCTAATTTCTCGCTATACAACATTGCGTGCTGCTCAAGGATGTCTTCTCTCTACCCCTTTTGTATCTAAAAGCCTGTCCCACCTTAAACCTCTCACTCACTGCCCCACACCTCTGGAATGCCCTTCCCCTCAATATTCCTCTAGCACCCGTTCTATTCATCTTTAAAACCTCTTAAAACCCACCTCCTTAACGAAACATATGGGTAGCTCCGTGGCTGATACTATACATTTCATACATCGATCTTGGCCCCTTGCAGGTGCACTTACCAGAACACTGTCTGTGCCATATTTCCTACTGTCTCTGTACGTTCTTCCTACTTACCAATTCGATTGTAAGCTCTTCGGGACAGGGACTCCTTTTCCTAATGTTACTTTTATGTCAAGTGCTTATTTCCATGTAGGTGTTATTTGTATTATTTGTTATTTATATTATTATGTTACATATATTACTGCTGTGAAGCATTATGTACATTAAGGGCACTATATAAATCAAGATATACATGCATACATAGTTTGTATAACACATTGAATCAATTGTACTAACTTTAGGATAGATATTATAAGCAGAATCACATGGAGCATGCCTTTTGAGGAGATAGGTGGACACCAGTAAAGGTAAAGATCTTACTACATATAAGACAGTAAATTTAACCTGCTCTGTTCAGTTTGTTTCCCAAGTAGCTTTATACTCACGTGTTTGCCTTGCAAACAGCTACAGTTACCTGTTGCATCACCTTCTCATTGGTAATTTATCTATACTGAAGCATAGCAAAGTGTGAAACTCCGGTACATTTTGGGCCATACTAGCTTTTGAGCCACCTCAAAAACAAATTTGTTTGTATTTTATAGACTCCACTATTTATGCCAGATCTGATGGACAGAAAAGAGATATACTTGTGTGAGACTTGGGATGCACATCCAGGGTATACGCCATAATGTACAGGGAAATCTTAGAAAATGTATGTTCTTGTTAAAATATAGAGCAGTACAGAACAGGAGCGCAGCTCTCAAGAGATAATAAAAAAATAAATAACGCAAAATAGTGCAAAATAGTATATCACAAAGATTGAAATGCATAGGGCACGTTGCATCCCTGTTAAGCCACAGAGGAGATTGCCCAGCCAGAATTTTCATCCCCTGACTGTGACCGGAGAAAGGAATTTACGGATTCCACGTGAAAGACGGTCGAGCAGGGGAGCTGGGATTTTGTACCCATGTTGCACTCTGGCACTCTCTAGACCAGGGGTGCGCAAACTGGGGGGTGCGAGATTCCTTGCAGGAGGCGTGGGTTTACAGAGGCCCCACATGCTTTCTGAAGGCACTACAAATTAAATGCCGGGGAAGGGCGAAGGCCTCTGTAAGCTTCACTAGCTTTGGCTCAGACGGCTTCTGGCGACACAGTCACAAATGACAACTTGTTGGCTACCTGCTTATCAGTTGCTGTACTCAGGAGGAATACCTCAGGGTATCTGGTGGCATAATCGACTATCACCAGAATAAACCTGTGTCCCTTTGCAGAGGGTTCTAGAGATTCTACCAGGTCTACAGCAAACCCCTCAAAGGGAACCGAGACCAAGTGAGAAGGAATCAAGGGGGTCGATTTTTGTCCCTTCGATCTGGTCAAGTGGGATTCAGGACATGCCTCACATAATTTGGCGTTGATTATGCATCCCTGGCCAATAGAACCGTGGAGAAATACAGTACAGCCAACGGTTGGTGACTACCCCAAGGGAAAGTATTGTAAGGGTGAACACGGCTTTAACAAAACACCTTAGGAACCAAGATTTGCCTTGTGACCTCCCCTGTTTGTGTATGATTGTTCCCCAAATACAAAATATAATTTAACAATTCGAAACAAGGGAAAACCATTACACCTTGGGCATGGTCATTGATTTTAACCACCTTTTCCTACTGACTATCAAGGATCAGATCTTCCCTCTGCCTCTGGCAAAAAAACAGGAAAAGACAGCTTGGGTAAATCTCCAGATCCTGACATGCATATTAGTATAGCCTGGCCTTCGGCGGCTATGTATTCTTCTGAGCCTTTCCTCTGTCAGTCCTGTTAGAACAGGCAGTGGAAAGGTTAATTCCTCAGTTGGTCTGTTTTGCTTTTCAGCTCTGAGTATGTAGCAATATTCAGGGGCAGACCTAAGCAAGATTTGAATGTGTTAATCCAAAGGGTGGATAGGGGTTGGAACACCCCCTGATGTGTGTGTGAGCCAATCGGTATCGGTAGTTGTAATGATTCAAAGCTAGATACACTCCCTGAGGATATTCAAATTGAGACATATTCCCAAATTCAGTTAGTGATCAGTTAGTCTAGATAGAGAGCTGAGAGAGATAAGAAGCCAAGAAGAGGTCTCCCCACTTGCCCCCTGGGTAAGAAGGGGGGAATTCAAGCTGCCATGAGCAGAGAGGCAGAGATTACTCCATGCCTGTGATATCATGCTGTATGCTGTCTGCACACCTATGCTGAATAAAGATCCACAGAAAAGAAGCTGCTGTGTGTGTCCCTGTTCCCGTGTCTGGAGAATGGAGTGTCAGTGGGGGTCTCTCCTCTGGAGACCCCAGGGGATCCCTGCTGGCTGGAGGCACTGTGCACCCTGAGAGAACAAGGTAACCTGTCCCACCCCACACCTCCTGTCCCTGTCCTGGGTTCTCCCCACAACACCGCGGACCACTCAGCCCTCCTGTTTACCAGCAGGTCACAGCACCAAGACCACTCAGTGACCAGAAGGAGTGTACCCCCCAATCTCATGTTGGGTGGGGTACCATAGAATGGTTACATTTGGAGGCACTGCTGAGAGTGAGGGGGACAGGGAACTCTGGGGATTACGCCTATGACCCCTGTGCACCCCATCTAAGAAAAGGGAGACAGGTCCCTGATGCTTCACCAGGGAGCTGACGGTCCCTTAATGGCACTGCAGTTGGGGCGGCTGACCTGAGGCTATACCAGGGAAGAGTGATGACCATTCTGCACCCACAACGAAGAAAGAGGTAACGGGGAAGGGACTACATGGGAAATGTCTGTAGGTCCCTGAGCACCCAGCAGTAAGAGTTACTGCCGTCCCTGTGCGAGGCGTTCCCTGATGCTACCCCAGGGTGCGTGATACTCAAAGATTTCAGGGACAGAAATGTATTTGTGGCTCCTGAATGCAAACGTAGACCCCACTGTGCTGGACTATGTTCAATCTGGCGTTTCCTGCTCCTACAGGGATGTCATGTATTTTGTGCTCTCAAAATGGCGGCTCCAGCTCCTCTGGGGGCCGCATGGACTCTCTTTGTGCTCAAAATGGCGTTTCCTGCCTTACCAGGGAAGCCATGTGCTGTTCTGCAAGGATTTCTGCATTTTGCAAGCTTGTGCTGATCTTCAGCTTGCAAGAAAGTGCGGGAACTGTTCAAACCCCTCCCCCTTTGCTTGCTCTGGATTGGACTATCCTATCTACCAGGGGGAGGAGCTAAGTGTGTTCCACGGAGCAACAGGAAGTGAGGAGCCAGATGCACTTCCACTTCAAACACTGGTGGTTGTGTCTGCCAGGCTGCTTTGCTTGCTTCACTATGAGAGACTGGGCTTGTCTGCTGAGAAGCCTGTCAGCAGCACAGAGGCTGATGACATCACTGAGGTCTCTACCATTACCTCCACCATACCAGAGTATGCTGTGGAGCTGTCAGTTCCAGTAACTGTTGCTGGTGCCTTCCGTCTGACCCACGCTGCCAGCGTGGGTGCTACACCACAGAGGTATCGGCCGATGCCTCCCACATACCCGATGCTGCTGGGATCCGCCCTGCTACTCATGGCGGTGAGCTGCATATCCTGTCTACAGATCCCCGCTGGGATCAAGCCCAGAAAGCTGCGCAGCTGTATCTGCGGCGTCAGCAGGAGAAGTGCCGGCCGGCACCACCCCTGATGACTGCATCGATTCTACTGTCACTACTCTGCCACCGGGGAGCTAAGATGGCCGCCGAGTCGCCCGGCCAGGTGAGCTCCAGAGAGATCCAGGCCGCTCCGGTGAGTAATACCCTTCCGGTTGATCCTTTCCTCCTGACATGCAGGGAGTGGAAGAAGTCCCGGGAGGCCCTTCAGGCCCAGGCGCTGGCTGAAGCCCGCTGCTGTAAGAGCATAGGGAGGGGCAAAATGAACTTGACCCAGGACTGTGCCATTGCTCCTCCCGGGGAGAATTCCCTGAACATGCCCCCTAGAGACTTTGGTGCTGGCCCCTTGTCACCGGAGGCCCCAGTCCCTGAGTCATCTGCCCCTTCTGCCCTGCATTCCCCATCCAACACCAGTCCCAAGGTGCGATCCTTGACCCCCAGGCCCTCTTCACCTGGAAGCCCCGTGGCTCCCTATGGACAATATGATGTTATGTCTGTTTTGCCTGATATGCAATTGGAAGGGTCTCCGCATTGGGGGGATTGTGATGATGAGGGGATGAGTTCAATGCAATCTGATAATGTATTGTCTCCTGTCAGGGAGGAGGCAGAAGGAACCCCTATGTGGGAAGGTCCTATATGTTGGGTGCTGCCGGGTACTGCTACTGACCGCAGTTTAGTGAAATTTAGTAGAGCAGCCCGAGTAATAGTTCATAGGTTCAGAAAGATGGGATTTGAGTTCCCATATCTCCATGAGAAATTGATGAGAACTGTGGAAATTCATTGCTTAGAGTGGGTGAAAGAAGCCATAATTGCCCACCTTGGGACTTATGAAAAGGATTGAGCATATGTGGATCTGGACAGAGCTCCCCAGTTATTAAAACTATGTATGGTTGGGAGAGATATTCACATAGACCGAGTGGAATATATTTCTGAGTATGGGACACGAAAGTGCTATTCAGTAAAGGTACCTGATGATACTGGTAGAATGGTCAGGAAGCCTGACCCTGTTCATTACTATTAATGCTTTAATAACAGCTGTGGTAGCAGAATTGTTCTATTCAGTCCTGTTTTGCAATGTATCTGTGTAATGCAGTGTATGCCGTTATGTTATGCTGGAATGTATAGGAGGTAATGCTTTTCAGCTCATGTAAATTCACAGGTGTTGCACAGTATGGTAAGGGTTCTACCTACTGTAGTCCAAGCCGGGACGGTTGGAGTTTTACCAGAGGGAGTATATAGCCTGGCCTTCGGCAGCTATGTATTCTTCTGGGCCTTTCCTCTGTCAGTACTGTTAGAACAGGCAGTGGAAAGGTTAATTCCTCCAGTTGGTCTGTTTTGCTTTTCAGCTCTGAGTATGTAGCAATATTCAGGGGCAGACCTAACCAACATTTGAATGTGTTAATCCAAAGGGTGGATATGGGTTGGAACACCCCCTTATGTGTGTATGAGCCAATCGGTATCCAGCTTTGAGTTGTAATGATTCAAAGCTAGAGACACTCCCTGAGGATATTCAAATTGAGATATATTCCCAAATTCAGTTAGTGATCAGTTAGTCTAGAGAGAGAGCTGAGAGAGATAAGAAGCCAAGAAGAGGTCTCCCCCTCTTGCCCCCTGGGTAAGAAGGGGGGGAATTCAAACTGCCATGAGCAGAGAGGCAGAGATTATTCCATGCCTATGATATCATGCTGTATGCTGTCTGCACACCTATGCTGAATAAAGATCCACAGAAAAGAAGCTGCTGTGTGTCCCCCTGTTCCTGTGTCTGGAGAATGGAGTGTCAGTGGGGTCTCTCTTCTGGAGACCCCAGGGGATCCCTGCTGGCTGGAGGCACTGTGCACCCTGAGAGAACAAGGTAACCTATCCCACCCCACACCTCCTGTCCCTGTCCTGGGTTCTCCCCACAACACCGCAGACCACTCAGCCCTCCTGTTTACCAGCAGGTCACAGCACCAAGACCACTCAGTGACCAGAAGGAGTGTACCCCCCAATCTCATGTCGGGTGGGGTACCATAGAAGGGTTACATTAGTATTGTTACTTGGACTCCCAGATATTTTTAACCAATCTTGTTTGTCACAGCATCTTTACTTCCAAGATTTCAGAACCTGGTGTCTACTGGGGAATATCTCAGCAGAAAAGGGGAAGAGTTACCCAGGCTTCTCCTGTATCAGAGAAGGAGAAGCCTCCAGGGAGGGGGGCAGTAAACTGAAGAAATAGGGCCAGTCTCAGCCAAGAAAACAGTCAGGGAGCGACTCCTACTTCTAGCCTGGCTACCTGACCCCTTACCTGTAGCAGGATGTTGGCAGTCGGGTACCATTATGTATTGTCATGTATACATTCTATGATTCACTGTGAGAACATGGAGAGGGCTCTCTCACAAGAGGCTGACGTGGATACTTCTCAGCTGGACAGGAGACTGGAGACCAGGATTCAAGTGAGTCCGGTGTGTGGCATCCTCTGAAGTTCTCATCTTTTGGTGATGAGCTGACATCATGAAGTAGACGAGGGTCTTGGCGGGGACCAGCGTCAGGACCCCTCTGCTGCTGGAACGGCTGATCCCTTCATGTGGCATGGTGGTCGCAAGTGGATGGGTTGTAGTTTACATACTGATCTGGTCTCCCTGTTTGCGCGTCAGCTGGTGGAGTCTGGGCTGTTGGGTCCAGGACACTCTCCTCGGCCCCAAGGAAGTTTTCCATGAGCTGAACGGCCAGAGTTAGTGTTTTGGCAGCAGGGCGTTTTACCTAGGAGCGTGCGGGAGGTGTTATCACCTATAGGAATCGCTCCAGAATGACTTGTTTGAGAATCGCCTCCTTGATGCGCTGCTTGGGCAGTATCCACTGAGTACACAAGTCCAGTAAGTGCTTAGAGGTGTATTTCAAGTTTCGGAACATCTGCCGGTAGGTTTCTGGAGTCAGGCCTAAGCGATCCAGAATGGCTGATTTTACCTGCTTATAGTCCATAGTCTGATCTACAGGTAACTCTGATTTGTGAAAAAACAAATGAGGAGCGGTCCCACTGAGTATCTAAATCTGCAGCGAAGCTTGGCTGTTTAAAGGAAACCCCCCCTGGGAGTGACGCCCTGCTAGCTGAGGAGTGCAGGAAACAATTCAGCCCCAGAACCATTGCAGAGGCTCCTGCAGAGAAAAGACAAGCATCAGACCTTCCTGTTAACAGCTACTGAGCGGTAACAAGTGTGGTATACACTAAATGCACCAATTTTATCAATTTGATGTACGCAGATATATTACCTATTAATTATTAATTACATATTAATACTTGCTTCACTATTTGGCGTTGTGCGCGGTTTTCTTTTTGTTTCCAACTCTGATTTGTGGCCTGGGCTTCTCCTATGAGGAGCGGGGCCAAAGCGGTGACCCAGCAATCTGCGGACCAGCCCTGGGCCTCGACAACCCTTTCAAAGTTTTTACAGGAAAATCTCTGGGTCTTCATTTTTCTTAGGAAGTCTATTCAAACAGTCCACAAAGCACAGTCTTTATGCAAAAAAGGGGTTCTGTGATTCCAGTAACCGCATGGACCTTCAGGGTTACTGTGCAGGCACAGACTGCAGCTGGTTCCAGGCCTTTAAACCCTGCTAATGATGCAGCTGAGAGCTGGCTAATTACTTCAGGCTGAGATTTATGTGTAACCAGCTAAGCGCTGGATTCAGCAGCTATACATGCAAAGTATGAGGCAGTGAAACTACCCTGTCACGGGCCTTGAAATATGTGAGTGCATCTGACACTGGTATACTGTTTTTTTCAATCTTTGTTATATACTATGTTGCACAATGTTGTGTTATTTCCTTTATTCATATATCTCGAGTGCTGTTCTCCTGGTCTACTCTTTTTTTGTTTTTTCTAACCCTGTCGAAGGGTCCATCTGGGGAAGCACCTCATATTATTATGGATTACTGTATATATATTGTACTTACCCCCCTTTTTTTCACTTTAAACACATGCTTTATGTACTATAAATACATAAGGTGTGGCTCCTCCTTCCCAGGTTTTAAGCCTGCCCCTCCCCACTTCCCAAGTTAGTAGGTCCTTTCATTCTACTGAAAAAGCAAAATGTGTGGTGCTCTAAACAAAAGCCTATATCAAAAAATCACATGACTTGATTGAAGCATCCTGGTATAATACCCCCCAATGGAGGAAATGGGATATACCCCAGACAATGTAGATAACAGCTCCAGATATAACTCCAATATGTGACCGACTAGTGGACTAGGATCCCCACAAGCACTGTAGTAAGGGACCTCACATTAATGTGATCCAACATATAACATCGGAATGGAGAATGTCCAGATAAAGAAATAATAACTCACTCAGAGTAGGCTTGTCATCGTTGTCTTCACTGTAGGTGTGTCTTCCTCCACTGATGGGGGGTGTGCATCCGTTTTTTCAATGGTCCTAGATATGTGCAGATAGAAAAAAGCAGGCACCAGCAACACCGGATCAACAAAAAATTAAGGAATTCAAATGAGAGCTAGTTCCCATAAAGAGGTAATTTAATAGATTCTACAAGAAAAAATACAACAGCATTATGGGGTACAGATCCCCCCCACCAACGCGTTTCGAGCGCAAGCTCTTTTTCAAGGTGACTTAGGGTACTCACCTTGCCGTTTTTGTAGTCCCCGGGAGCGCGCCAAACTTCATTGCCGGTCACTTCCTGAAACTCTCTGGAACGACGTCGGCTTGATGACGTCAGCGCGCGACAGGGGGAGTACAAAAAAAACCATACAAAACTTGACAACTTTATTAACAATGCTAAATGGACATTTCTAATGTTAAAAATAGCGACGAAAGTACCATGCATGCCTCATATTTAGTCAAAGATGCTAAAAACAAATACAAATAGGGAAGAAATAAAAAGAAATAGCAAACTATAAAATGCATATTTCTATTAAAAAAACTAAATAAGACATGCCTACACAAACGGATGAATCGTTTGATAAATGTTTGTATATATTCCTGATCATAGATGGAGGTAATGTAACCATAATTTACAAAACACATGCACAATCTTAATCCGTTTGACTGAGGAAAAAGTATAGTGTGTTATATTTGGAAGCGACTTTTTTGGTGGTGTGGTCAATATTAATGATGTATCCTAAGGCTTTTAAGTCAAGAGTGTAATAACTAATAATGATTACACTCCTATTGAGGATAATGACTATCTCCCTATTAATAGGTTGGATCATAATAGACCATCACACAGGGTGAATACCTGTAGAATGGATACAAGGATTTAAACATATGAAAATATTTACAACAAATTAATTGTAACATCATTGGGTACCAGTGAGGGAAAATAGATTGGGGAATCTGATTTTTGTTATACCTGAAAAGTTGCATACAAAGGTTAATCATAATTACTAAAAGACACAACATATCTCATCATGAATCGGTGTAACAGAGATAAATGCAAAAAAAGATAATGCAAAAAAAGTTAATGCAAAAAAGTTAATGCAAAAAAGGTGTCAGGTCCCAGTCAGAGTTCAGGCCGCAGGGAATTCTAGTGTTCAATGTAAATATCCAATAAAGCTCTCGCTTGTCTAGAAGTGCTACCCTGTTGCCGCCTCTGACTGGCATAGGTACATGCTCTATCCCCATATAGGTAAGGGCATCAATGCTACCCTTTGTACAGTTGGTAAAATGTGATGATACTGGGTGACTAAGATCTTATTTTTTAATGAGTCCCATATGTTCCCTAATGCGTACCTTCAGGGCGCGTGTGGTTCAGCCCACATATTGTTTTCCACATCCGCAGTTGAAGATATAAACTACGAATGTGGTATTGCAGTTGATGAAGGACGCAACCGGGAATTCACGACCAGTGACAAATGACCTGAATGATGAGTTAGAGAACATATATTTACATGATATACATTTCAAACATTTAAAGCTTCCCTTGGGTAATTGATTGGAAATTTTAGATTCGCTTGAAAAAAGACTAGGGGAAACTGAGTTAGCGATAGTTTTGGCCCTTTTGAATACGAACTGTGGACCCTCTACAAACACACGTTTCAGAAGGGGATCTCCTGAGAGTATATCCCAATGTTTTTTGATTATATGTTTTATCTGACTTACTTGAGTATTGTATTGTGTGATAAACAGGGGTTGACTGTCACCCCTACTCTTCTGATTGAGAGGTATATTTCTTTGTTTATGTAGCAATTCTTCCCTGGTAAGGTTATTTACTTCTTCCCATGTAGTCATCAAGTCTACAGATGAGTAACCTCTGTCTTTAAACCTTAAGAGGAGTTCTTTTGCCTGTTTTATAAAATCCTCATTATTGGAACAGATCCTTTTAAGTCTAATTAGTTGTCCCTTTGGTATGTTCTTCAAAAGGGGTTTGGGATGACAGCTGTCAGCTCTGAGTAAGGTGTTGCGTGAGTTGGGTTTTCTATATACATCTGAACTGATGACCATGTTAATATCTATAAATAATAACAAGTCCAGAAAGTGTATGTGATGAAAATTATACATATAAGTGAAGTGTAAGTTATAATTGTTGTTATTCAAATAGTTGATAAACAATAAAAGTGAATCTACATCCCCGTGCCAAATAAAAATGAGATCATCTATATAACATTTGTACATCGTCATAAATTGTCGAAAGGGGTTTCTATCGCCAAACACGTGGATGGACTCCCACCAACCTAGGAACAGGTTTGCGTAGGAGGGGGCAAAACTTGTGCCCATTGCGGTGCCACATGTTTGGAGATAGAAAGCCCCATCAAACATAAAATAATTGTGAGTGAGGAGAAAGTGAATGCAATTCATAATGAACGTGCTTTGAACCAGTGACAAGGTGGAGTGCTCAACGCCATCCCCTGTTGGTGGTCGATGATTGTATACAGGGATGAAATATCCATCGTGACCCATATAAAACCATTCTGCCATACAACAGTATCGAGCTGTTCCAGGAGGTCACTACTGTCTCTTGTGTAGGAGGGAAGTTGTCTTACAAAACTTTGTAGGTAGTGATCTACATATCTGGAAACACCATCTCCCAAAGATCCAATACTAGAGACAATTGGCCTCCCAGGTGGGGAGACCAATGTCTTATGGATCTTTGGGAGATGGTGAAAAATGGGGATTGTGGGGTAGGGTTTGAATAAAAATTCTAGTTCTTTGTGGTCTAAAACCCCTACGTGAGAGCCGTCGTCTAAGAGTGACCTAAGTTGTTTGATGAATAGTGAAGTAGGGTTTTCCTTCAGCATGGTGTATGAAACTCCATCATTCAATTGCCGCAAGGCCTCTTTTTGGTATTGGTCTCTACTCTGGACTACTATGGCCCCCCCTTTGTCAGCCCCTTTAATCACCAGGGAATTGTTACTCTTAAGAGATGATAGGGCCTCTCTTTCTGGATGAGAGAGATTATGGAATCTGCTCCGCAAGGGTGACACCTCGAAGGTGTATCCCCTGGAGAGCAGAGCCAGATCCCTCTCAACCAGTTTCTCGAACGTGGTCAGGTAGTGTCCCTTCATGTGAGAGGGAAAAAATGAAGATTTGTTTTTTAGGCCAGAATTGAAGCTACCCGAGATGTTATTGGGGTCTATCTCATCCAGTGTCTGATTTTCTTCCAACAGAGAATTTAAATCAGTTGTACAACAAATTTCATTAAATGTAAGCTTGGTGTGTAAACCGCCCCCTGTAGAATCTGTTTGTTCATCTGACATTAACTCATTATTTTCAAAGATAGGAACAGATACATCAGAGTTCTTACTCTCAAAGAAACGTTTTAAGGTAAGTTTCCGCACATATTTATGCAGATCAATGGTGGTGTCGAAGGGTTTAAATTTCGAATCAGGAGCAAACTTTAGTCCTTTGTTGAGAACCGAAATTTCTAATTCTGATAATGGGGTGCCTGACAAGTTAATGACTCCCGTATCATCTATTAAAAGTTCTTTTTCCTCTTTTGAGGATTTTTGGTGTCTTTTCTTTCTGCTCCGTCTTGTCCGTCTGAACCCCGCCGGTTTTTTGACATCCCAAAGAAAGTCTTACTTTCATATGCTCGTTCTCTGTTGGAGTCTGGATTAGACTGGTTAGTACCTCTGGATCCACCACGATTGTCCTGCCGCTGTTCTCACTCGTCACCTTCCCTGTATGTGGATGTTGTGGCAGCTGAAAGAGTCTCAAAATCAGAGAGGTCAGATTCCCCACTTGTTGAGTGGAAGGAGATATTTTTCTTTAAGATTGACTTTTGTTGTTTGTGTTGTTTATTTGGATTTGGTTTCTGTGGAGTAGAGGCATTAAATATTTTGACAGGAATAGGCTTTTTCCAGAAGTAAACCTGGTTCCGAATATAGTCCTGTTTGTCTCTCTCAAACTTTAGCTGTTTTTTGGCCATAACTTCCTTTTCCATAGTTTCTATGTTTTCTGATAGTTTCTGATCTAAATCATTAAACCCATCCATAGTGATGTATTGGCGTAGCTCAGTTTGCAAAACTTGTATTTCTTTATCCAAATTAACCTTTTCTTTAGTTTTGACCTCCACAATTTAATCCATTAGTTTAAAGGAGCAACAGTTTAAAGTCTCCTTCCAATCAGATTCAAAGTCCGCACTGACAAAACCAAACGTAGGGGATTTCTTTATGCGTAATCCTCTTGGGATTCTTTTTGTTTGTTGGTAATTTTGTATTGCAATAATATCCCACCATGTACGTATATTGTTTGTTAATAATTTTTCTAATTTAGTAAATTGTATTTTTAAATCAGATACATCATCACAGTTTGGTTCCAACGTATTATCAAATACTTGTTCTGCTCTACGTGTTTGTCTAGAATTATCTGAGCAGCAAAAAGCATACTGTACTGGATTTTCACCCTCAGTGTCGCTTCCAGTATTGTTAGAATCCATAATTAAAAATGAATTTATTGAAAAATAGTATAAAAATAATGGGAACAGCAATCTCTTAATGAATTCCGTGTGTGTTATAAACAAGGCTTAAATGAGCAACCTCACATCCAAAATACACACTGAAAAAGCAAAATGTGTGGTGCAGGAAGTGACCGGCAATGAAGTTTGGCGCGCTCCTTGGGACTACAAAAATGGCAAGGTGAGTACCCTAAGTCACCTTGAAAAAGAGCTTGCGCTCGAAACGCGTTGGTGGGGGAGATCTGTACCCCATAATGCTGTTGTATTTTTTCTTGTAGAATCCATTAAATTACCTCTTTATGGGAACTAGCTCTCATTTGAATTCCTTAATTTTTTGTTGATCCGGTGTTGCTGGTGCCTGCTTTTTTCTATCTGCACCTTTCATTCTACTGGATTTAGATCCAATGTGGTCTTTCTCCCTTCTAATAGAGGTAAATGAGAATTTTAATCCTAATAGAGGTATATTAGTATTTTATCTGGTAGTGTTAGGACCTGTGAACTGGGCCTGCCTTGTCGTGGCTCACAGGCTTACATTGCTTTGGCCAAAGGGTTAAACTAAATTACCCTTTTTCAAGAGAATATATAAGTATTTTACTGTGTATTTTTGTCATGTTGGATGTAGCATTGGGCTTCTCTGTTGCTTATTGTATACATTTGCCACGCTCAATAGCTCTCCTTTATGACACTTATATACATATATATTTTGTGAGGGCTCAGGGGTTCCTAAAATGAGCTTGCTGGGGTTCTGTGTGTTGTTTGTACTATAAATACAGTAAGTTGCGCTGAGACTGTTCTATCTAGTTTAAATATGAATATTTTATTTTACTTCCATCAGCCAAAATAACAAACGTTTACTTGCTACAACCAACTTGTTTAGATTATTTATGCAAATATTTTCATACATATCTAGATTCATGAAAAGTTGACTTGTGGGCATTTTTGGAGCCAGTATGATATTGGGTATTTCTATCTGTATAAAATTTAGGGGCCTATTCACTAAACTTTTATAACGGGAGTGCATTGCCGAGCGATTTTGCATGTTCTTATCGCACTATAAAAAAAGTGTGTCAAAACGGTATTCACTAAGAAAAATCACACATTTTTTAAATTTCGGTAAAAAATGCAAAATCGCACTACATGTTTTATTTTGTTTTTTTTCAATTGTTATTGCACTTAAACTGTTTGCATAAAATGCAGCCTGGAAGAGCTGCACAGAGAGCTGTATCTCCATGCACAGCTCTTACAGGTGATCATGCAGTTTTCATATACATTTTAATAACAGAGTATTGTAGCAGGGGGTCTCCTGAGCAGAACAGCATTAATTTCAGCCTCAGGGACCCCTGCTTCCCGAGTTACAGGCCCCGGTATGGGGCTAGCCACAAAGGCAATGAAGATGTTAAGCCCGAATACCTGCTTTATTGGGGGCAGAGGGGGTGGGTGAATGTGGGTACTTGTCCCACGGTGGATGGTTAGGCCTACCAGGAAGGTTGCTGGAGGAGTTAACCCCTTCATTACCATAGCAGTGGTTAGTAACCACTATAGTAATGAAGGGGTTAACCCCTAGTAGGCCTAAGCACCCACCCTGGTCCAAGTACCCCCATTCACCCACCCCCTTTGCCCCCAATAAACATTTAAATACAACACTACTACCCACCCCTCTACTCCACCCTCCCCCCTCCCCTACAACACATACAGTAAATTAATGGGCAAAATTACTATTATCCAGATCTGGGTAACAGCGCATTTTCCCATTAAAAATACAACATTAGCCAGCCAGCTTAAAGTAAATTAAATTAAATTTCTACTTACACCTGCCAGGATGAAGGCCATCCTCCTGGAGGTCTTCCTCCCCGTCCTCCATGGGCAGCGACATTACAATAAAAAAACAAACTAATGGCAACTAACCCCTTAATCACCTTAGTGATTAGTAACCGCTATAGTAATTAAGGGT
Organism: Ascaphus truei; assembly: GCF_040206685.1. Classification (NCBI taxonomy): domain Eukaryota; kingdom Metazoa; phylum Chordata; class Amphibia; order Anura; family Ascaphidae; genus Ascaphus; species Ascaphus truei. The sequence continues at coordinate 99,233,307 of NC_134488.1, forward strand.
TAACCCCCCCATCCCCACTACCCACCAGGGATGCCTAACCACCCTCCCGGGGGCAAATACCCACACCCCCCCACACCCATTGATTACCACAGTGGTAAGTCATTCCCCCAATATGGGCATGGATTGTCACTATGGCAATGAATGGGCAACCTAAAAAACACAGCCACAAAGTAAAACACATTACATTTAAAAAGACAAGCATTTCACAATCAAACCATTGATTGTAACTGTGGTAAGCCATGCCCAGAATATGGGCATGGATTGCCACACTGACAATGAATGGGCAAGCAAAAAAAAAATGCAATACATTACAATTAAATTAAAACAAACATTTGCAACAATAAATAAATGCATTGCTTGTCACTGTGCTTACCTATACCCTGAAAGGGGCATAGATATGCACATTGGCAGTCAATGGGCAACCTAAAAAAAAATACACAATTAAATAAAAGCCAATCAATGTGTTTCTTACCTTTGCTATCTTCACCCTCCGAATTCTACTCAGTCAGCAACTCTTGACCCACGACGCAATGCTCCCCAAACAACCGATGCGCAGAAGTCCATGATCATATGCTGAAGAGACGTATCAGTAAATTATTTTCTTCTTTCTTTGTAATTCAATGGAGGCGGATGTTATCCCGTCGTCTTCTTGGGCTCAAATTAGACAGGACGGGCCTTATATAAGGCCTGTGACATCACATTTGAGTATCAAATAGTACACCCCCCAATCCGATTGGTTGGTGTACCATATGAAACACAGAAGAAATGGGGGAGCACAGTATGAGGGATAATGCAATTGGATGGCAGGTAGTAATGCCTCCTAGTTGGTATCATGGGGGGGGGGGGGTGTTAACCCCTTAATTACTATAGCGGTTGATTAAGGTGATAAGGGTTAGTGGCCAGTAGGTTTTTTTAATTGTAATGTTGCTGCCCATGGAGGACAAGGAGGATGAGGATGGCCTTCATCCTGGCAGAGGTAAGTAGAACTTTAAATTACTTTATGCTGGCTAGCTAATGTTGTATTTTTAATGGGCAAATGCGCTATTGGCCATATTTGGATATTAGGAATTTTGCCCATTACAGTGTATATTGGGGTTGGGGGGGGGGTTGTATTTATTTTTATGTATTGCACTGTAATGTTTTTTTGAATGGGGCAAAGAACTATTAGCTTGGCTAGTAGCACGTTTACCCATTCCGAAGTAGTGTTCTTGGTACAGGGGGTGGGTGAAGGTGGTAGTTGCCCCATGGTGGTGTTTAGGCCTTGCGGGAGGGTAGCGCGAGGGGTTAACCCATTCATTATGGAGTTAACTTTGACTGCCACTCTCCCGCAAGACCTAAACACCCACCCTGGGGCAACTTAAAGCTTCACCTACCCCCTGTATCAACAACAAGGAATTGCCTGCTATTTAACTTTTTTATTACCTAAGTGATTAGCCGCTAAGGTAATGAAACTGGCTGTAATTTTAGCTTTACTGCACTGGATTGATACCGGAGGACCTATCGCACTACTTATAGTAATACTTATAGTACTAATAGTTGTAGTACTACAAAAAGCTGTTTTAGTGCGATATTGCCCTGTTATCGGAGCTTTGTGAATAACTACACATACAATATCGCACTAAAAGGGCACTTATAGTGCTATAATGCACTTACCGAAGTTTAGTGAGTAGGCCCCTTAGGCTGCAAATTGTAGTGTACTTTACATTGTCATATTTTCTGTCTCTCACTTTCAAGATATGCATTTAATTTCCATAGACTTAGTGGTTAGAAGTGTATTTACTGAATATTTATGGATGTTGATTATTTATCATGTTCCTCCCGCAGCCTTGAGTATAATATGTGCACAAAAAATTAAGTTTTTGTGTTTGTTTTTTTAACAATATGAAAACTTAAAATAATTATATATTTTATTGTATTAAATATTTTGCTTGTGGGTGAATGAGCAAGTTTACATTACTAATGGTACCATAGCAATACAAACATTTTAATTTTTTTTCAGTTTTGTTGATAGTACTGTATAAAAAGCAAATTCTCACACATTTTGTAATATGCAAGTAATATCACCTCTGTGCTATGTAAATGTATAATGGATACGTGCTCTACTTGCTTGGTCTTCTGCAGGACCTGCGAGGTAGTGTGGTGAAAATCTGTGAATTCCTGGGAAAGGAATTAGATGATGCAGCAATTGATTTGGTTGTGAAACATTCCTCATTTAAAGCCATGAAGGAAAACAAGATGTCCAACTACAGTCTTCTAACAGAAGACTTTATAGACCATACAAAAGGTTCAATGATGCGCAAAGGTAATTAATATACTTATTGTACATTATCTTTATGTTTAATTTGCAGCCCAGTAATTTATTCAGATATGATAGTTGTAAGAAATTGGCAGAAAATGTAGTGTAATTATATGACTATATCTATTTGGAAGTCTCTTGTTGGTGTTGCACTATAATTCGCATCATTCCTAAAGCTAAAGCATTTCTGGGTAGAATGTCCTGTTAGTGTTCCAAGGGAGATAAACAATTGGTTCCTTTGAACTGATTTAATAGCAAATATCATGTGTGCATGTGCAAATAATGAAGCAAGATTTGGTAAACAAGTTTATTTAAGTTAACTTTTACCTTTTTTGTTTCGCATCCAATTAAATAGAGGTTAAAGGCCTTTGTTGGAGTGAGTGACATTACAGGTTGAGTGGGGCATATATAGTATTTTTGTTTACAACTGCGATCACTTAATATTGCTCAAGCATGGGAGCTTGCAAAACAGGACTGAAAGCAGCATTACTTGCACCACTTTTTAAAATTTGTTTAATATATGCAGCATTTGATTACCTTTAAAGAAAATGAATTATCTAAGACGCCAATCGATCTGCTCTCCTGTGATCAAACAACAAATATCCTGCTCCCTGGGTTCATGTAATGGCCGACACTGAATCGGTCCTTCAGTTAGTAGAATGCCTCAAATACAATGTAACCTTATATTTCTACAGTAACATTGTCTTTTGTTACAGCTTGCAGCTCAGAAAGAGGGTATGTTCAGTTAAAGTTCATAAAAAATAGCATTGATATGATTTTTTGATTTTTTTTAATGCAGGAAATATTATTTAATATTAAAGAACTGATTTATTTAAAAAAAAATAATAAAAAAACACACTTGTAGGATATTGAATGTTTTGTTTCTCCCGTAAACTGAAAATTTATTTTTTTCCCCTGTTCCTTTCAATTGTATATTTTATATGATCATGGTCTCCAGACTTTCACATCATTTTCATATTTCTTGCAGGAATCTCTGGAGACTGGAAGAACAATTTCACTGTAGCCCAGAGTGAGTATTTCGACAGAGTTTATCAAGAGAAGATGAAAGATCTGAATATACATTTTTTCTGGGAAGGCTAACACCAACCACCTGTCCAGTGATTTTTGGAGCTTGTCAGCTAAATAAAAAATGTACAGTATACTGAATACTGTGTTGGTTGCAATAAACATTTGATCATTTCAGTGCCAATGTTATATTAATTCTCTCCCATTTTATACAATTTAAAAATAATCATGTTTATGGAATGGAAAGTTTGTACAGAATAAAGATGGACCATATGAGCTGAATTAATTTGGTGACTTGAGACATGAAAAACAATATGAGTATCTACTTATAATGTATTAGTGTGTGTGTGTACCCGACGACAGGGGGGAGAGCCTGGAGAAGTGTCCCGGGCCCAGTGGCAGTGGGGCCCCGGAGGGTGCAGGGGCCCAGCCGACGCCGGCAGCCAAGCGGCCACCGGGCCCGACTCTCCCAAGCTGGTGAGGGTCTCCTGCTAGGCCTGCCTTTTTCCCGCACCATACTTTTCTCTCAGGCCTGCCCAGAAGTCGGGCCCAACTTTCGGAACACGCTAGCGACAGAGAGATGTCTAGCATTTTCTCTCTAGAACAGCACTAACACTTTACTCTGTATATCTCTTTTCATATCCTGGACGAAATTCGCGCCCCTATCGTTTTTTCACTGTTTGTAATTTGGACTGGGATTGAGTCCTACTCAGGGAGCTGCATTTTTATCTAAGGACAGTATTAATTTTGATTATCACCTTCACCTTGAGTAGTGTTATTGGCGCTTGCACTTTTCTTCACTGTAGCATTGTAGAGTGGCAGGCCTTCCAGGAGGCCCGGCATGGAAGAGAGGCTTCCAGCAGCAGCTTGGAGAGCCGGGGAACCAAAGGCCTGAGACTTTTCACAAGGTAAGTGTGTAGTGTATTTATTTGGTGGGGGGTGCAGTGTTGTATTTGGGGGGTACTGTTGTAGGTGTTCGGGCGGGTTGTGTTGTATGTTTGGGGATGGGGGGTATGTTGTATGTGTTTTTGGGGGGTATTATTGTGGGGGGATTGTATGGGGATTGTGAGGGTTTTCTACGGGAGGATTGTATGGGGATTGGGAGGGAGTGTGGGTGTGTGTTGGTGGTTAAAGCTGAGTCAATGTAACTCAACTTTTTTTATGCCTGTGCTGTAAATTTGTGGCTGAATTGCTGCCTGTTCTTGGAAAGGTTCCATTTAAAAAGAAGTTTAATTAAAGTTTGATATGGGTTTAGATTAAACATGGAATATTATTCCCAGTCAGGCTACATCTTGGTAATAAAGAAAAGCAACAAACCGTGTAACAGCTCTAAGAGCACGTGTATTAAATGCCAGGCAGGGCAAAATCAATAATAAATAATGAATGGAGTTGACACCGGTATGAGGAAAAAAGGACTGATTAACAGGTCAAGCAAGAGAGGGCTGTATGCTAAATGGAACAAGAGGTACCTACTCAGTCCCAAGCCCTGGCCAAGTTGTGCCCGGTGTGGAGTCCACGCGACTCACCAGATCACCGCTCTGCTCGACTTGCTTGCTGCTCCGGTCCTGACGCTGTGAATGCGGAAGCGTCTCCCTCAGTGTCTGCGGCTGCATCCGCATCCGGTGGTGAACGCTGATCCCGTCACGTGACAGCAGAAAGGGGGAAGGATCGATGGTCCAGCCGCTCCAAAAAAGAAGTTGAACTCACCAGCAAAGAGGTTAAAAACAATAATTTATTAGACTACATAAAATCAGAATAACGAACAGTACAAAAATCTCTCCCACGCGTTTCACGCCTACTGTGGCGCTTTTTCCACGCGTGGGAGAGATTTTTGTACTGTTCGTTATTCTGATTTTATGTAGTCTAATAAATTAGTGTTTTTAACCTCTTTGCTGGTGAGTTCAACTTCTTTTTTGGAGCGGCTGGACCATCGATCCTTCCCCCTTTCTGCTACATCTTGGGAATAAGTAACAAACGATTCAGATCTGTGCTGTGTAATTCATTGCATATTCAGAGATTCTCAGTAGAAGGTTAAAAAAATCACTGAGATGAAGAGGGTATAAATAACTTAATACACACACACACACACACACACACACACACACACACACACACACACACACACACACACACACACACACACACACACACACACACACACACACTGCAAGCTCCATAGCACAGAAAAAGATCACTAGTGAGCACATTCACATGTGTTAGACAGGTCTGCAACCCTGCTTTTCAGGATTCTGGGAAATGACATACAAATGAGCACACCGTGTCACACATATATACACAAACACACACACACACACACACACACACACACACACATATATCACACAGAAAAATACTGCATCCAAGCCCTTAAAGAAAAATGTAGTACCCAAAAGCTAGATATCACTCTTATATAAACGAGCTCTAACGGTGCTCAAGAAAAATAGATAATATGAACAAGAGAAAAGATTTCCTTGAAAGAGCACATGGGTATACAGATGGAGATGAACAAAATGTATTAGTGTACCATTAAAATTGTGAAAAAATGGATGAACAAATACTGTGGGACTGTGTAAATTATTCTACTCCTACTAATGAGCGGAGATAATATGAACTAGAACAGCACCAAGGGTAATAATAACTGACAGATGACAAAACACCCTACAAGGCACAAGAGCCTGAAGGGAAGTAAGTGCCATTAAATAACTGCACACAATAATATTTTGGCAAGATGTATCAAGCTAACGGACACATAATAAGGTGTTGAAACATGGGAAGTGACTCTCAATGAATGACAAATAACAGTCTAGCATAGACAATGAGGCATTGATCCAATAGTAACCATTGATAAAGAATGCTGCAGCTTGTTAACTAATAAGCATCGATATGATGTAAGTGCAATCATTCTCATGAAATTGACACCCAAATCCTGGTGTCCACAAGCAATAAGTAGAAAAAAAGACATACACAGTCCATGATATTTCACCACCGCTAACATAGCATGTGTAGAATTGCCAAATCCATTAAATGTAGAAGGGGGGTCCCCGCCAGCTCCAACGCGCGTTTCGTCGATTGACTTCTTCGGGGAGTGGTAAAGGTATGTGAACTAGCAGGTTTTAAATTGCAAAAGAGGCTGTCATTTTGTGCCAAAAGCAGCATTTGCCGGTGATCGTGCAATCAAACGCAATCATAACGAGTGTCTTAACAGCTCATTAACTGTTTTCCCTATGGTCTGAGTTACAGCCAATAGGGTACTAGGGGGCGGAGTTAAATAGCACCAAGGCATATATCACCAGTAGTAATCATAATGAATGGCTTAACAGCTAATTAACTACTTTCCCTATGGTCTGAGTTACAAACAATAGGATGCTAGGAGGCGGAATTAAGTAGCGCCAAGGCTTGCATCACCAATGGTATCTATGGGGCTAAATCACACAAAGTAACACAATGTCCACAAAAATAAGCACAGTATCATGAATGCTGCAATCCATATTGATGTGTAGTCAAACTCAACGAATACGAATAGCTGCACAGTTATTTCATAACTATCCCAATGGTTTACATACCATCCAATAGGGTACTAGAGGCGGAGTTAACTAGCGCTAAGGCTTACAACCCAGAGATTATATCTGCGTGACTACATAGCAAAGAATAACTAAATATCCACCAAACTGGATGCAATATATGATAACAACATCACATATAGGTGTGTAATCAAACATAGTTAAAACAAATAACTTGGCTAATTCATAGTTATCCCTATGGTCTAAACAGTCTCCAATAAGGAACCAGAGGGCATAGTTAAGTAGCGCCCAACTTGCAGCACTGAGATAATATCTTTGTAGCTCCGTAATACAGGGTGAGAAAAGCGTAAATAAAAAACACAGTCTGAGGTTAGTTTGAAACAGAATAACACGTGAATTTATTCAAGTCAAGTGCACAACGGAGACAGCTTTTTTTAAAAAAAGCTCTCTAACAGATAACACGTTATGCCATATATTTATACCCTAAAACCTAAAGCTCCACCCCTTTATGGGGGGGCTTGCACGTCACTAAATATGACCTCATTTTGTAATACATAACAATACTAAAGCTGATGTCATTTTGTAATACATAATAATACTGAATAACTGTATGCAAGCTAAAAATCATTATGGGGTTAAATGTGATGTCAGTTCTGCCACTTGGCACATTGTGTGAGAAACAGTTTATCTGTAAGAATCTGAGCTTATCTCATGGGTTCTCACAACTTCTAGCCTGTTTACATTTTTAATTTGAAGCTGATTGGATGAGGAAAGATCAATAAAGTCAGCTAAGTGCGAAAACATTCTCTGCTTCACACATTTGTTTATACAGAAATGAAAGACAGAAATTAGACTCACAAAGACAAGACAGAGACAAGACAAGATGGCGGATTGAAATATTCACACAAAATGGCTTCATCTAAATGCTGTTATGTTGTTATTCCAGACCCCCTAATGTCTCAACTTTGTCAAGGGTAACAAAATATCCCCAAAAAGATGGGTGAACACTATACCATGATAATGTCCCTATATATTATTGTAGAGCATAATTTGAGATTGTGTGGACATTAACCCCAATTCAAAAGATGTATACAGCATGCTAGGAAATGCAATTAAAGCCACTGATACAGCCCGACACTATAATAAACTGTAATTTGTTATGCTGCCTTAACGTCCAAAAAAGTTTAAAGTTGCAGCTTTTCAGACGATTCCAAGATAATTGCAAAGTTCAAAGATATTCCCAAGGACCAGTCCAGGATGATTACATCTTCCATACATTACATCATCCCGGTTTATTCCGAAAGATCCACATCCTAATGGAGCCAGCATCAGACTGCAAGAGGAGAATCAGGAGACGTTGACCCAACACTATCAGGAGTGGAATCTCAGCATTTACAAATTACAGTTTAGATATTGTTGGATTTTTATAGGTTTTCCATTCTGTGGATGGGTGTATGAGTTACCAATCTTTAGGAACTGGCAGTTGGTGCAGCCATGACATCTGTACAGCCGCTAAGGTGGTGAAGCTGTTGTAATAAAAACAATTAATAGCAGTGTGCGGCAGCAGGGGGTCTCCAGAGAAGAACCGTGTTGATTTCAGGTCCAGGGACACCCTGCATCCTGAGATACAGGCCCATGTATGGGGTGCCAGTATCTCCTATAACTTTAAATGTCCCAGTCACGTGACGCGGGTCATTTAAACATTGCAGGGGGATACTGCCACACCATGACGGGGCCTGTATCTCAGGAAGCAGGGGGTCCATGGACCTGAAATCAATGCGGTTCTTCTCTGGAGACCCCCTGCTCCCGCACACTACTATTATTTTTTTTTATTAAAAACAATAAAAGAAATGTAACCCTTAACAAACAACAATTAAGTTAAACGCCTTAACAATCCGAAAATGTAGTAAAAAAACACATACAATACATATTAATTAACACAAAACAATAAACAGAAATAGAAAACATAACCATTAATTCAAAACAAGCATTTGCCAAAAACTGCATTGGTCGTCACTGTATTTATCATACTATAAAGGGGCATAGATAAATACAAGAGGCAATCAAAAACATTTTTAAAAAATCCAATAAAAAAAACTTGAATAATTAAAATTACATACATTTAATATTTTCCTTACCTTTAGATGTCTTCACCCTCCAAATCCCGGCGTATCAGGAAACCCTCGACCAAAGACGCCATCCTCCGACATCCTCAGCGATGCTCCACGATCTGGTAAAACAATCTTCTATCTTCTTTTCTTCCATCTTGAGTCGTCTTTCTATGTAATCCAATGTAACACCATGGTAAATCCAAAATGGATAGCTAAAATGAGACAGGACAGGCCTTATATAAGGCCTGTGACTTCACATTTTAAGGCCAAATGGTACAGGTCCAATCCGATTGGCCACTGTATCATGTGACAGGCTTAAAAAAAAAATAAGGATGTGACATCTCCAAGGGAAGTACTTGACATCCTTAAAACCCCATGGATGCCATCACATGGTACAGGAACCAATGGGATTGAAGACCATGTGACATGTTCCATTTTTTACAAAAGCTGTGACATCACTTTAAGGGATGATCTCACATCCTTTGTAAAAAATGGAACATATCACATGGTACAGGAACCAATGGGATTGTCTTCAATCTCATTGGTTCCTGTACCATGTGATATGTTCCATTTTTTACAAAGGATGAGAGATCATCCCTTAAAGTGATGTCACAGCCTTTGTGATTGTCTTCAATCTCATTGGTTCCTGTACCATGTAATGACATCCATGTGGTTTTAAGTATGTGACGTACCAGCCTTGGAGATGACATCACATCTGTCCATCAATTTTTTTTTTAAAGCCTGTCGCATGATACAGCATCCAATCGGATTGGATTTATACCATCTGTCCCTAAAAGGTGACGTCACAGGCCTTATATAAGGCCTGTCCTGTCTCATTTTAGCTAATGAAGGAGTCGAGTCAACATCCATTTTGGATTTACCATGGGGTTACATTGGATTACATAGAAAGAAGACTCAAGATGGAAGAAAAGAAGATAGAAGATTTTTTTACCTGATCGTGGAGCATCGCCGAGGATGTTGGAGGATACCGTCTTTGGTCGAAAGCTTCCTGATACGCTGGGATTTGGAGGGTGAAGACTTCTAAAGGTAAAACAAATATTGATTGTACAGGCAGTCCTCGGTTATCCGACACAATGCGTTACTCAAAATGGCGTTGGATAGCGAAACGTTGTAAATGGAAACACGTTTTCCCATAGGAACACTGTTTAAATGAAAGGTTCCGTTCCTGAAGGCATTTTTAACACTAAAATACACCAAATATTTTACGCAGGCAATAAGATATGCAGCACACACATAAATTATATAGTGTATATACTGTAGTATATATATAACATAATATAATAATATATAGTATAATATAATATAATATAATATATATATATATATATATATATATATATATATATATATATATATATATATATATATATATATATATATATATTATATACACATAAACAACGTTGCAAAGCATCGTAAGAGCGTTGTATAAGCCGTTTTGGCGTTGTAAAAATGAACATAGGTATGCATTGCATAGCGTTGGATAAGCCATTCGTTGTAAAACGAAGTGTTGTAAAACGAGAACTGCCTGTATGTCATTTTAATTTTTCAGGTTTTTTTATGTTTTTGTTTGCCCATTGACAGATAAATACATTAGCAATGCCCCTTTAGGGTCTGATGAATACAGTGACAGACAATTAATTTTTTTGCAAATGCTTGTTTTGAATTAATGGTTATGTTTTCTATTTCTCTTTATTGTTTTGAGTTAATTGATATGTATTTGTATGGCTTTTTTAAAATTACATTTTCGGATTGTTGAGGCGTTTAATTTAATTATTATGTTTGCTAGGGGTTACATTTCTTTAATTGTTGTGTATTTTTGGGCCTGTTGATTTTTTTTTAATGTTGCCCATTGACTGCTATAGTGGTTTATCATGCCCATATTATATGGGCATTATGTACCACTGTGCAAATCAATGGTTAGAGGGTGGGGATCATGGCCCTGGACTGGGTGGTTAGGCCTCCCAGGGGGGCAGGGGTTAACTCCTTAATTACTATCGAGGTTACTAATCGCTACGGTTATTAAGGGGTTAGGGGCCATTAGATTGTTTTTTTTCTTGTTGTCTTCCTGCCAATGGAGGGCATGGATGTGGAGGATGATGATGAGGACGCCCTTCATCTTGGCAGGGATAAGTAGAAGTTTTATTTACTTTATGCTCCTGTATATTGTTTTATTTTGAATGGGCAAATGTACTGTTATCCATATCTTGATAACAGTAATTTTGCCCATTACTGTACTGCAGGGATGCGCAAACTGGGGGGCGCTAGATTTTTTTGGGGGGGGGGGGGGGGGCTCGGCAGTTATAGAGGTTCAACGCTCTCCTCCCAGGTATTTAAATTAAATACCGGCAAACCGCAGGAGGCCTCTATAACACACTTACCTTCCCTTTCAGCGGCGCATCGTCATGGTAACCCGGCGTCAAATGACTCTGCGAGGTCACGTGACGTAACCTTACCATGGCAGCGTGATGTCACATGGCCCCGCACATAATTTGATGCTGGGGCCGAGCTGGGGGGTGGGGGGTGAGGTGCCGAGGAAAGCAGGCAGGGGTGTGCACAGGGAAAAGTTTGCGCACCCCTGTTTTACTGTATGTTTTGGGGGGTTGTTGGGGGTAGAGGAGGTGGTATTAGGGTTGTTGTGTTTTTGAAAGTTTATTGTGGGTAGCGGGGATGGGTGAAGGGGCTATTTGGCCCGTGGGTGTTTATACCTACCGGGTGGGTAGTGGGAGGGTTAACACCCTTAGTGGTATTAACCGCTAAGGTAACAAAGGGGTTAACTCATCCCACAACCCCCCATAAACACCCACTATGGGCCAAATATCACCTTCACCCACCTCCGCTACCCACAGTAAACATGGCACTGTTATTAACCCCTTCATTGTCTTCACGGCTAGCCTGTAAGGTAATGAAGCTGCCTGTAAATGTTATTATAGTAAATTTTATTGCATCAGATTGATGCCGGGTGTCTCCGGAGCTAATATTAATGGATATCAGCTCCGGAGACCAAAAACTGGATAGATGGGGGGCGAAATGTGAAACGGAAGTGACGTCACATAATGGACGCCGCTCCGCTCACACGTCCCCTGTCACATGCGGCGGCGATAGCCGCCGGCGCCGCTCCTAATCGCCGCCACACCCCCACACACACACCCAACACACTCCCGGCTGCTGACATATGCGGCGGCGATAGCCGCCGCCGCTCCTAACGGCTCGCCTAACTGTTCCACGACCGCTGCCATGCCGCGCATGCGCAGTTGTGATGGCGCCGCTGACGGACGTCACACATGCACAGAAGCGTCTGGCAGCGGCGTCGTTCCACCCACACGCTCCTAACACCCATTGGCAGCGGCGCCATTCAGCCCTCCACTGACGCGAGCGTTCGCGGGCCCCCTGCACCCCCAGGAAGCGGTGGCACACAGCGCAAACCCGGGCGGAACCCGCGAGGCACAGGGGCTCGGTCACTCATGCCCGTGCCGGGCGCATGTACCCCGTGGGGGTGTGTGTGTGCAGAATTTGCGTGCGGGGGTGTGTGTATGTGTGTGTGTGCAGAATTTGCGTGCGGGGGGGGGTGTGTGTGCAGAATTTGCGTGCGGGGGGGGGGGGGGGGGTGTGTGTGCAGAATTTGCGTAAGGGGGGGGGAGAGAGAGGTGGTGTGCAATGTTACACCCCGCCCCTGGCTGCAGCTGGACACATACACACTGACTGACCCACCCACACCCCCCCACACACACTGACTGACCCCTCCACACCCCCCCACACCCCCCCACACACTGACTGACCCCCCCACACTGACTGACCCCCCACAGACCTCCCCACACACTGACTTACCCCCCCAGAACCCCCACACACTGACTGACCCCCCAGACCCCCACACACACTGACTGACCCCCCCAGACCCCCACACACACTGACTGACCCCCCCCCAGACCCCCACACACAGTGACTGACCCCCCCCCCCAGACCCCAACACACACTGACTGACCCCCCCAGACCCCCACACACACTGACTGACCCCCCCCAGACCCCAACACACACTGACTGACCCCCCCCAGACTCCCACACACACTGACTGAACCCCCCAGACCCCCACACACACTGACTGACCCCCCCAGACCCCCACACACACTGACTGACCCCCCCAGACCGCCACACAAACTGACTGACCCCCCAGATCCCCACACACACTGACTGACCCCCCCAGACCTCCACACACACTGACTGACCCCCCCAGACCCCCACACACACTGACTGACCCCCCCAGACCCCCACACACATTGACTGACCCCCCCCAGACCCCCACACACACTGACTGACCCCCCCAGACCCCCCCACACACACTGACTGACCCCCCAGACCCCCACACACACTGACTGACCCCCCCAGCCCTCCACACACACACTGACTGACCCACCCAGACCCCCACACACACTGACTGCCCCCCCAGACCCCCACACACACTGACTGACCCCCCCAGACCCCCACACACACTGACTGACCCCCCCAGACCCCCACACACACTGACTGACCCCCCCAGATCCCCACACACACTGACTGACCCCCCCAGACCCCCACACACACTGACTGACTCCCCCAGACCCCCACACAACCTGAGTGAACCCCCCAGACTGCCACACACACTGACTGACCCCCCCCCCAGACCCCCACACACACTGACTGACCCCCAGACCGCCATACACACTGACTGACCCCCCAGACCCCCACACACACTGACTGACCCCCCAGACCCCCACACACACTGACTGACCCCCCCAGACCCCACACACACTGACTGACCCCCCCAGACCCCCACACACACTGACTGACACCCCAGACCCCCACACACACTGACTAACCCCCCTCCCAGACCCCCACACACACTGACTGACCCCCACACATACTGACCCCCCCAGACCCCCACACACACTGACTAACCCCCCCAGACCCCCACACACACTGACTGACACCCCAGACCCCCACACACACTGACTAACCCCCCCCCAGACCCCCACACACACTGACTGACCCCCACACATACTGACCCCCCCAGACCCCCACACACACTGACTGACACCCCCAGACCCCCACACACACTGACTGACCCCCCAGACCCCCACACACACTGAGTGACCCCCCCAGACCCCCGCACACACTGACTGACCCCCCAGACCCCCACACACACTGACTGACCCCCCCAGACCCCCACACACTGATGTACCACCCCAGACCCCCACACACACTGACTGACCCCCGCCGACCCCCACACACGCTAACTGACCCCCCCAGACCCCCACACACACTGACTGATCCCCCCAGACCCCCACACACACCGAGTGACCCCCCCAGACCCCCACACACACTGACTGACCCCCCCAGACCCCCACACACACTGACTGACCCCCCCAGACCCCCACATACACTGACCCCCCCAGACCCCCACACACACTCCCAGACCCCCCCCAGACCCCCACACACACACTGACTGACCCCCCCAGACCCCCACACACACTGACTGACCCCCCCCCCAGACCCCCACACACACTGACTGACCCCCCCCCAGACCCCCACACACACTGACTGACCCCCCCACACCCCCACACACACTGACTGACCCACCCAGACCCCCACACACACTGACTGACCCCCCCAGACCCCCACATACACTGACCCCCCCAGACCCCCACACACACTGACTGACCCCCCCCAGACCCCCACACACACTGACTGACCCCCCCAGACCCCCACACACACTGACTGACCCCCCCCAGACCCCCACACACACTGACTGACCCCCCCCAGACCCCCACACACACTGATTGACCCCCCACACACACTGACTGACCCACCCAGACCCCCACACACACCCCCCCCCCACACACCCCCACACACACATCCCCCCACACACACACACACACACACACACACACACCCACCCACACACACACACACCCACACACTCCCACCCCCCCATCCCCACACACACACAACCCCACACCCCCCCCACACACACCCCAACCCCCCCCCACACACACACACCCCACACACACACCCCCCTCCCACACACACCCCCACACCCCCCCCACACCACCCCCCCCCCACACACACACCCCCACATACACACACTGACATACATACATACACACTGACTGACTGACATACATACATACACGCACACACACACTGACTGACACACATATACACACACTGACACACATACACACACTGACTGACACACATACACACAAGGAATTCACACTTAGTGCAAATAGCTAATACAGGGGATGTGTGCCGAGCACGCGCATTATAAGTCAAATTTATTTGCGTTTTGTCAATGAAATTGTATTTTGATTTTTAATTAAAACATCACCAACACAAATACAATTTCTGTGACAAAAGTCAAAGAAGTTTCACTTACTATGCGCGTGCACAGCACACACAGCTTTTTTTTAATCAAAATTCTGCTCGCAGATCCCATCTTGCCAAGCTTGGGCTGGCGAGATGAATCTATGATAAATACGCAATTCCAGAGCTTGGATTATCTAATCGGAGCTACTAGAATAGCGTGATTTCCGAAAAAATGCGATTTGAGGATGTTTTGCAGCTCCCTGAGCGATGTGTTTGGCCAGGAGCGAGAAATCGCCAAAAAATGCCATCCCTGCACGATTTAACCAACTCACCGAGG
This sequence comes from Ascaphus truei, assembly GCF_040206685.1. NCBI lineage: Eukaryota > Metazoa > Chordata > Amphibia > Anura > Ascaphidae > Ascaphus > Ascaphus truei. The sequence continues at coordinate 99,248,961 of NC_134488.1, forward strand.
TTTTTTGAATACCTACTGTAGCAAAATTTTGCGATAGCTGCTCAAAATCCTCGATGAGTTGGTTATCGAAGCGACTAGAATGAGGCCCTCTGACTCTGTAAACAATGACAGGGGAACCTGGTTCAATTCCAGTGTCTGCTCCCTGAGTCCTTGAGCATGTCACTTTATCTCCCTGTGCCTCAGAAACCCCAGTCAAAGATTTGAAGCTCATCTGGGCAGGGACTGTCTGTCAAAGTCCTACGTGCTGCGCGCCGTGCACTGTACTGTCATTGTGAAGCGATTTGAGAACAAACAGCTTTATGAAATAAAGTTATTATTATTGTGGGTACCTTAAGGAAAGCCTTATCGTTTCAAAGCTGTTACCGACCTCTGGCAGTTACCCCTGTGAAGTTAACATCACAAAAAAAACCTAGCAAGGACATATGGTTATTTTGTTTTTTTAACCCTACCCGATGCTGTAGCTCACGCATCTGTTACCAATAATGTTTAGAAATAGAGATATAGATGTTTTTATGACGTAACATATATAAATATCTCTGGCTTATAAAAATTCATAAAATAATACTACCAAAACTATTACCCAAGGAAATAGATGTGTAAATATGTATACCTAATACTGGATACACATTTACTGTACACTCGTATATCCTGGTTTATGAGGATTTCAGACCAAAAAGAGATCGCTACAATCAAATAAACAAAGAATTATTAGAATAGCAAACCATATCAGGGGAGCGCAAACTTTTCCTGCTGCGCCCCCTGTCTGCCTGCTCCGGAGCTTGTGCCTCCCCCTCCTACATGGCAGCTGCGGCAAATGACGCTCCGGGGTCACGTGACTTCAAGTCAAGTGATCTGTGGCGTCATTTCATGGCTGTGATGTCACGTCACATGACCCCGCAACGTCATTTGATGCCGCGTTGCCATGGAGACGCATCGCAGCGTCTGAATCCCGGTAAGTTTTATTGTTGCAGAGGCCTCACGCGATCCCCCGGTATATAATTTAAATGCCTGGGGGAAGAGCGCGGGACCTCGGCAACCGCCCGCGTCCCCATGCCCCCAGCAAAATCATCCCCCGGTGGGCGCGCCCCTCAGTTTGTGCATCCCTCCCATATATAATTATATACGGTTATATTAAACTATACATATTTATAAGCTTTATACTCATTACAGACGTAATAAAACAAAACAATACAATTCATCCTAACTACAGTAAAGAATGCATTGATATAAACACAGATATTTACAAGTGCACAAAAATTCATGATCCTACTGTAATTACCTGACGTGATGTATATTGGAATTCTTATAGGTCTCTCTGTCTCCTTTCTCTCTACTGACTCACCCCATCTCTCCTAATATGTGACCTTTTGCCTATTGCCCAACGTAGGCGGTTTCTGATTGGTTGTTAAAAATATACTACATCTAAAGTGTGTGTATCTTAATCTCATTGGATGGCTTAGAATCTGACTCATCTATTTTATACGGTAATATTTGTTGAGAGGTCAAAGATTTTCCCCACGAGTGACCTCTGAAAGGAATGCGCATCTATTTATCCCTGGGGTCTAAATGTTAATTACAAAACAGAGGTGTTGTTTGAAGTTCTGGGATATGAACAAAACAGGGTGTGTGGTAATCAACCTTTGTTTGTCCATTGTCCTTACTCTTTGTATATTAATGTAATATATTCCAGATCACAGTTTATTTACCATTTTAACAGAAATACAGTACATCCAATTCAAATCTACATGAAATATAGTTTATGAGATGATAAACCCACACAAGCAAAGATCTCGGGTAACAGTCGCCCCCTTGTGGCTATTAAAATTAATATACTTGTCCACATCTGCTGTATGAGAGCAATTGCTTATGCTTAATTTAAACATACTCATCTTCTCAAGTTGTTCTTTAAATACCTTGCACAGATGTATAACCATTATTATTAGAATTATTAGTAAGAGACCTTGCGCTAACACAAGTCCTTTAATACAATTTAAACTTATATTTTGATTAAAGTTTTCAAAGATAAATGAAAGGATACAAAAAAGAAAAAGGGAGGGGGGGAACAGCCATTTTGTATCAAAAGTCTTTACAAGCATCAACAATCATGTTATATATTATACAATATCTTTTAAACAATACAATCCGCACAAGACACTCCCAAATCAACTCTTCCTCCAAGGACACCCCCCTATCCGGGATCCCAGGGATCCCAAACCCTAGCATACTTCTCAGTAGTATGGCTCAGAAACGAGGTAAGTTTCTCCATTAATTGGACATCATTAACCCTTCTAATAACCTCTCTTCTGGAGGACGGGAGTGTTTTTTTCCACGCTGCTGCTACAGCACAGCTAGCCGCCGTTAGGATCAATTTAGATGTATAGTGGTTCACATCATCCATGGGTTTAGCCAAAACAATTCAAATTGGATCTAACGAGTCTCAACATCTGTTACATCTTTTATTAACTTTAGAACTGTTCTCCAGTATGTCGGTATTACTGGGCAATACCACCAAATATGTGCCAGGTCTCCTAGTTGTCCACATCCCCTCCAACATCTATCCGAGGTCCTTGGGAACATCTGTTTTAGTCTTTTGGGGGTGTAATACCAGCTTAACAACATTTTATAAATATTCTCTTTTGTTACCGTACAGATAGAGGTTTACCCACATTTTCCAAGATATCTTCCCAGTCCTCCCTCGTTATTTCAGTCAGAAATTCAAGGCCCACTGATCAATATATTTGTGGGCCGGGGTATCCTGTTTTGGGGATAAACCCTGATAAAGAGATGATATCAACCCCCTTTGATATTTGTTTGTTTTACATAGATCTTCAAATCGGGTGTAGTTAGGAAATTCCTCCTCATTGAAACCCTGGCACATAAAATGACGAACCTGCATATACCTAAACAGCTCAGTTTGGTGGAGGCCATTCTTTCTCATCAACTCCTCAAATTACATTAGCTTGTCCTTTTCTATCAAATCACCTGCCTCCAGAATCCCTCTTTGTTTCCAAATTTCAAAACTCTGTCCCCGAAACCCTGGAAGAAACCCGAGATTACCAAACAGGGGTGCGAGTCTAGATGGAGTCGACATAACCCTATATTTCTTTTTGGCCATCTGCCAAAGTTTCAAAGTAAACCCGATTACTGCCGGCTCCAATTGTCTCACAATTCCTGTCCCAGATCCGACCATAACAAAGAGGGCAGCCCAATCGGGTATTTGAGCGAGCTTTCTAAGCCCACCCAGGCATATACCCCTCTTGGTGAATGCCAGTACACCATTTGTTTCATATGAGAAGCTATATAGTATTTTAAAATATTTGGGACTGCCAGGCCACCTCCTTCTTTAGCAGCAAACATAATTGATCTGGCTATTCCCGGTTGTTTATGCTTCCAAATACATTGCATAATTCGGTTTTGAACATCTTTTATTGTTATACATGGGATAGATATTGGTAAAATAATACAAAAGTCTAGGGAGAATATTCATCTTTACTGCAGTAATACGCCCTAGCCAGGAGATACAGTGAGAGTTCCAAGTTTGCAAATCTTTTTTTATCTTAGAAAAAAGATCAGGATAATTATATTTATATAATAAATTATAGTCCCTAGTGAGATCTATCCCCAGATATTTCAGGTGGGTCTTTTTCCATTTACAGCTCAACCCCCTTATAACGCTGTGCTTGAGGTCCAAAGAATCACATTGCGTTATAAGCGGATCGCGTTAGAAATAATGTACAATTGTATGCATTGTACAATAAAGTATTTAAGATACCAATAATCGTGTTGTAAAGTATTCATAAATACAAAAATTGTGAGCCACGCTTGCATCGCGTTATAAGCAGATTTGCATTGTAACGGATCAATGGGGTTGAGCTGTATAATCAAAATGCCGTTTAAGAACCTCGACTTCCTTTTCAGTTAGAGTCAAATTTAAAGCTTGCGACTTTCCCATATTAACTTTATACCCAGACAGTTCACCAAATCTCTGAAGGGAAGATTGTAAATTTGGGAGGGATGTCAATGGATTAGCTATAGTTAAAATAATATCATCTGTGAATAATGACATTTTACAGTAATCATCTTTTATTTTGATCCCTTGTATATTTGGGGAGGCTCTTATGTATCCGCAAGAGGCAAAAAGACGAGGAGAGAGGGAGCACCCCTGTCTCGTAGAATTCTTTATTGTTATCAGGTTCCCCTTCCCTCTGGAATCTTCAAAGTGGCTGTCAGTGACTGATAGAGGGCCCACACTCCCTGTAAAAAGGACCCAGAAAATCCAAATGCTTCTAGCGTTTTATCCAGGAAAACCCTATCAAACGCCTTCTCCGCGTCCAGGCTCAGAAACACCGCTTTCAGTTTAGACTTACAGTTGTGTGAAAAAGAAAGTACACCCTCTTTGAATTCTATGGTTTTACATACAGTATCAGGACATAATAACAATCATCTGTTCCTTAGCAGATCTTAAAATTAGGTAAATACAACCTCAGATGAACAACAACACATGACATATTACACCGTGTCATGATTTATTTAACAAAAATAAAGCCAAAATGGAGAAGCTATGTGTGAAAAACTAAGTACACCCTTACTGCTTCCATAGGAATTAAGATGCTAAGTAGCAGACAGGTGCTGCTAATCAAATGCCCTTGATTCATTGATCATCAGCAAGTGTGACCACCTCTATAAAAGCCAAAGTTTTAGCAGTTTGCTGGTCTGGAGCATTCACGTGTGTGTTAACACAATGCCAAGGAGGAAAGACATCAGCAATGATCTTAGAGAAACAATTGTTGCTGCCCATCAATCTGGGAAGGGTTATAAGGCAATTTCCAAACAATTTAAAGTCCATCATTCTACAGTGGGAAAGATTATTCAAAAGTGGAAAACATTCCACTTCTCTGGGCAGCTATCACTCAACGCGTCTCACCAATCCGATGCGTGGCTTCGTCAGGAGTGTCACTCCTGATGAAGCCACGCATCGGATTGGCGAAATGCGTTGAGTGATAGCTGCCCAGAGAAGGAGAGACGAAGTGGCATTGATTGTCAAATCCCTAAACCGAAACCGGATGTGACGCGACGCGAAGAACCGGATGTGACGTGACGCCCCAGAGAGGAACCAGGAAGCAGGTAGCTGACTGTGGAGGTGTCTCAACACTCGATCGCTGACCGGAGGCGGGGGGTGAGCCAGGCACACATCGATTCTCCTTCATCACATTTTGGTGATACATGTGTAATATTAATGTTTTTATTGTAAGTTTGCATTTTTTAGTACCCTTATAAAGTTACGTTTTTTATTGGTCTGCACTATGGAAATATTTATTTTTTCATGCACTACCATCTTGCTGTGATCGGAGAATATCATCATTTCCGAACCAGAAGTTCTTCCTGTCGTCCAAAACTGCTTTCTGTTGCCCGTTAAATACTGAAATCCTGTGAGTAGGCTGCACATAGGAGCCATGAATTCTACAGACTTAGTTTCACTTTATTATATTGTCTGCACTTAGATTGTTTTGTTTTATTTTCCTTATATGCTCCCCCTGGATTGCGAATACTTAGTTTTTCACACATGGCTTCTCCATTCAGGCTTTATTTTTGTTAAATAAATCAAGACGGTGTAATATGCTCATCTGAGGTTGTATTTAACTAATTTTAAGACCTGCTAAGGGACAGATGATTATTATTATGTCCTGATATGTAAAACCATAGAATTCAAAGAGGGTGTACTTTCTTTTTCACACAACTGTACATGATCCTATTTTATTATGTAAGTGTCATTCTGTCTTTTTTATAAATTGTATTGAACAAAGACTTATTGTGTTTTTCTCTTTTGCACCATTTTTTGTTTTATACTGTATGTTCTGGTCTAACCCCACCGATCACGGGAGTATAGGAGCAGCAGAGGGATAACCGCCAAATTTTGGAATCAAAGGGGACAGTTTTGGGACAGCGCGCACTATATCTCTTCCCATATAAATGTACACTGGAATAAAGCCTGATTCTCGGATACATGTAGGCACATTGTCCCGGCAATACCTCCCCTTGAAAAAACAAGCGCGACTCACCACTAGGGTACCCTGCTTCAGCAAAGCCCAGAAAGGAGAATGGGGCACATGGATAAAACATATATTCCTGTAGCTGACGAAGTCCCTAGGTTAAGGGTGGTACCCCAGCTTGTGCCCAGGTGACAAACAACCATTATAGGGTTTGTGGGTTCCCCAACCGTATATAAGTGTAGCCTGGAGCTCCCGTGGCTCCTGGGGACCCCCCTCCTCTTCTGCAGCGCGGTCGCGGGTGTCGACGGACCCGACGGCTGCTTCCAAGGGTGGGGGGCCGGAGCAGGGAGCAGCGCGTCTTTCCCCGCATGCGGCCGGTTGCCGGGGACGCGATCGGGCCGTTGCTAAGGCCGCGATCGCGTCGCTAGGGTCCCGGCGGCTAGTGAAGAGGGCGCCGCCATTGAGGATAGACTCGCGCATGCGCAGTGATCGCGCAGGCGCAGGTAAGGCCCCAGAGTTAGGGAAAAGTCGCGCGAGCGTAGGGACAGCCCAGGGAAGGTTGAGGCAGCCCCGGATAGCTTGCGCAGGCGCAAGGCAGGGGAAAGAAAGCCCGCGAAGCCATAGCCTACCAGGGGAGGCTATAAGCTGGGGATGCCAATAGGGCTTAAGATGTCCCTGCAGATTGGATACATTTGCGCGCGCTTGCACCACGTTAGTCAGTTGGAGCAGGGGAGCTGTGAGGGAAGGAAGGGTGCGGGGAGCGAGTGCAGCTCCTGCACCCCTATAGGTACCCACACCCCAGGTAGGCCCCAACTCCCCACTAGGTTAGTGGGTAAGTGCTGAGGGAGGCCCAAGATAGGGACGCTGCCCTTAATATAGTGCTGCCTTGTCAGAGTCACGGCTGTTAGTGCTGTGAGGTCTGACAGGCAGGCACAGTGTTGTGTAGCACGTTGGCTGCCAGCATCCAGTGGGTCACAGCTTGTTGCTGTAGGCGCTGGGATTAGTTTAGTAACAGTCAGGGCTGGGAAGAGTTAGGGGAGTGGGGCAGGCTATTAACCCCTGTAGGCCCCTAGGAGTTTCCCCCAAAGCCATTACAGGTTGCTGTGCTGTAGGGACAGGTCCTATGTAGGGATCCTGTCACGGTAGGGTAGATTAGACAGGGACACAGCGGACGCTGCGGTTCCTGCTACGAGGTTCGGATCCAGGTTGGGACCGCCCTGGCGGTCCGCGTGCAAGGAGTCCGGTGTAGGATCAGACGGAACCATCACACGACTGATCCTTTGTGAAGCCAGTTGGAGATCCGAGCACGGGAGTGCTCGGCAGGTACTATCTAATACACAAGTGCACCAACGGGCCCTTAGTATAAATAGTGACTGCGCAGTCACCCATTGACTCTCTCTGCAAGAGTGCGGGACATTGGGTGGGGTTCTTTGGACACTGGGTGGGATCACCTGGTGTTGGGGAAGCGTCCTGCGAGACGTCGCGGTTAGTGTCTCCTCGTGAGAGGGACACGGGTTATTATGAATGTGATGTGTTCTCTTGCATGTTAGTAAAGTCACTAGTTAATATACATGCTGTCTATGTGATTATTGTGTTTGTCCTGCGAGGAACCACTCCCCCTCTGGTGGGAGCCATCGCAGGTGGAGGCGCGGCATCGTTGTAAGTGAGTACCCCTAGTATAATTGCCCCAGGTTCCCCGTGGCGGAAGCTCAGCCCTCCTGCGAGCCAACAGGTAATGCACCACACCTATGGTAACACTGATTGTTTCTCCGCACCCACAGTATAATCTGCGATTGGGGGGGGGGGGAAACCCATTACATAAGGTTGAGGGGGGACTCTGAGAGTCCAGACTGAGTCTAAGAGAAAGTGTGTGTGGGGAATAAGGCAGATAGAAATAAAACTACAACATTTTTCCTTTTCTGTCCCCTGTTCCCCAAGACTCAGAAGTGTATGAAAATATACTTTATTAAATGGAATATGCTTTTTACATTCGGAACCGATGTCCAAACAGGCTGCCCGAGCTAACCCATAGACGCCGGGTTAGTCTGCTGGACATCAAAGCAGCCTGAAGATGCCCAGAAGTGTGAAAAGCATTTGGTCGGTGGGGAAAGGCGGAGTACCAGGTCCGGAGATCAATGGCAGTCCTCCGGGATGCCACGCTCTGCCAGACCTAGTGGAGCCTGCCCCAACGGGTAGCATTGAGATAGCCAGGGAGAGAGGTGGCAGGCTTGCTCATGTCTCTTGGCTATTTCAGATTTCCCACTGACCTGGCTTTTCTAGCCGGCTTGGCTCTGATTGTCTACTGTGGAATTTTCCCATGCACGGATTGGCTCTTGAGTTTTGTGAATGAAGCTCAGAATACTATAAGAATCGATGAGCCAATCAGATTCGTAGTCTCCGGTAGTAATAGTGCGGGCGGGCTTTTCAATGTTGCTTCTGCGTGAATAGCAGAGCAACCAGCTTCGATTTCAAGCCTGAAAAGATTACCTGCCAGAGTCTAAGTCTCGACTTTTACACCTAGGTTCTCAGAAACGATCGTAGTGGACATGGCTGGGATTTTATGCTGATTTGAGTTCCAGGAGATTTGGAGTTACTAGCGGTCAGGAGGGACCAAGTTCTCAGAAGAGAACGTACCGATGGAGTATGGAATTTTATGCCGATTTGGGTTCCAGGAGATTCCGGGCTAAGTTCCGGTCAGGGCAAAACTTGCCCAAAGAGTTCCCTGCACCTAGGAAAGTTGAGTTTTCGACCACAGTCCCAAAGTAAGTGTGTCTTTTTGTCTGTATTTTGTGTATCATTGTTTGTAAGCGAATTTATGCCAAATAAATGACAATTTATTTAATTACTTTGTTTTGCTCAATGATTGATCCCGGTAAAAAGGTCTATATAACCTGGTCTCCCGTGACACCTACTAATTAGGCTAAAATAAAATAGTGCTCTCATGAATAAGGGTTATTTTGTTAATCTCTCTCTCTCTCTCTCTCTCTCTATATATATATATATATATATATATATATATATATATATAACCACAAAAATATATATATATATATATATATATATATATATATATATATATATATATATATATATATATATATATATAACCACAAAAAGAGAGAAAACCCTGAACAAGCACTCGGAATGATCAAGAGTAAGAAAAAAAATATTTTATTCAATCAATATACTGTAATACAAAGAATATAATAAAAAGACAGATTAAGAACAAGCAGGGACCTCAAGAAAACTCCAAAATACTGGAAATGCCCCCAAAAATGGAGATGATAATACTGCCTCACTATAGGACAGGGCTAAGCCCTCAATAAAGTGCCCATAGGCACAAAAAACAGAAAACCAAGTGAACAAAAATATAAGAATACTTTGACAAAAAATGGGAGCAAAAAAGTTCCCATAAAATGTCATGACCGACTGGTCTGAGCTACAAAATGAAACACTGTGAGTGGAACACTTGGTGTAACAGAACTGCCCCAATAACAAAGTGTTTGTGACAAGGAACAATACAGATAAATATCTCTGCTGGTAAGGGCATAAATCGCAGTGTACTGAACAAATCCCTGTAGTAAAATACTAAAGTCCATGAATAGAACCATGAGCAAACTGTAAATGTCGGTCAAGGTACAGTAGCTAGTGATGGTGAGTTAAAATGCAAAATGCTGGATATAATGAAATAAGTCCCGAATAGTGTGCAAAAAAGGGGGCAAAGTAGCCGATATTTAATCAGCGTTCCCACACTGCTGTCACAAGCGGCAAAGATTCAGCAGCAAGAGGCGAATGACGTGGAGCCCTGACGGATCGAGATGGGAATCTTTTCTTTTCAGACGTCCGATAAGTGGGTAAGTGCTCCCCAGCGGCAGAAATTTAGTCTAAAAAAAGAGACGACGCTGGATCCTTATATAGCGCATAAGCAGGAGAGGGGGGACACAGCCAGTGGTGTCGCACATCCGCACATCCGTTGCCTTCAGATAGTAGGAAGCAGAAAGTGAGGTGAGTTCCCAGCAGCAGAACACCCAGGGGTTACTCGTGATCATTCTGAGTGCTTGTTGAGGGTTTTCTCTCTTTGTGTTGTTATATAATCTTTCCCCATAGCACCATGTAGATGGACGTTCACAGAGGTACACAAATGGAGACTTTTATAAGGTGAAATTATAATAAGGCTTTATTGTGCCTTTTCCTTTTCATCAGGAAATCATCCAAACACAGGGGGGGGGGGGGGGGGAAACAAAGCTTCTATTCACTTGGGAGTATTTCTAGTGAAATCCTATGCAATTAATTCACATCTCCCTTAGTAAGCATTTCTCGCAGCCCCAAACATATAGCATGAAATAAGCAGATATAAGCAGTCTCTTAAGAATGAAAGTCTTATCTGTTTCTTGGAGGGAAAATCTTCTCAGTTCCTGGTTCAGCTCCCTTCCCTCAGGGTGTGTCAGCATTCAGGTTTAGAAGTTTTCCCGGTGTCTTAAAATCAGCTATGCTGTGTCTTCTTGGCAGAGCTCAAGACAGGTCAGCTCCAGAGATCTGTGTTCTCTTGGTCAGTCTCTCCTGGGAGACTCAAGAACCCTGCTCTGTCTCCAAAGTTCAGCCCACAAGTGAGCTAAGGCGTCACTTCCTGTCTCACAAGACAGGTTTTTGTAAGCAATCTAAATCAGGCAGGTGGTGTTTATTTATTGACTACCAGCAGTTAACCACCACACTGCTAGATTAAAGGCACATTACTTGAACATGGATTACTCCCCTGTTACACACCACCACATGCATTATTTCAGCAGTATTTGTGGCCTTGGTAGATCCTTATTATCATTCTTAGTGGTTTCTGATGCGGTATTTTGTGTGTTTTTATATAAGTGTAGCCAGGTCACCTGATGGCTACTAATCTGCTCTTGGGCTGGCAGTAAACCCTGGTACAATCAGGTTGCCAGTAGTTGGTATGGGGTTTTCCCCTCCTCTTTGGTGCTGCACTTGAGTGACAGCAGGGGGTGGTACATACTGTTGTAGCTGGGACAACGGGATGCCCGCCTCCTGGCTGTACTTAAAGGCAAGACCACCCTAAAGTTAGTAGTCGTTCCTTCCCCTCTAAGGAAGGCAGGTCACACAACTGGGAGCCTGAGATTGGGGCCTTCCCGTGTGCTCTTCCCTAAGGGGGAGAGTGAGTGTGGACCATACCTCTGCCTCTACAAGGAGGTGGGGAAGAGCTAGGACGGCTGTGGGTGCCCTTGGCCTATAATGACGGTCCAGGGATCATCATTCAGTGAGAGCTGAGAGTGCTGCATCGGGCAGAAGCCTGCAGTTGTAACCGAGCTGTACAGACTGAATAAACCGTTCCTGTTATATACCTTCTGCCTGGTGCGTGACATTACTAGGGGGAGAGGTAATAAGTTCTACTGTGGGAGATCACCTTCAGTTTCTTGGAGCCTATGGCAGATGGAGGCTCTGCACTGCTAAGGAGATATGTGGGGTATGAGCCCCAGAAGCCTGTTCCTTTGTCCCCACTACCCTCTTGTTGCCAGCAGGTATATGCACCACACACCCTGTAATGGCCCCTATCTGCGATTGGGTGGGGGAAACACAGATATAAAAAAATATATATATATATATCTATAGATAGAATTGGCACTCTATAACAGGGGTGCACAAACTATTCAGTCTGCACTCCTCTGCCTGCTCTACCTCCCTGCTTGCCCTCACCCCCCCCCCCCCCACCTTGTCTCCCGTGTCACATGACGCTGCGGGGTCATGTGACATCACATTGCCATGGCAACTTGATGTCATGTGACCCCACAGCGTCTTTTAATGCCGTGTTGCCATTGCGACGCATCACCCAAAGCCATTGGAGACAAGGTAAAGGATCTTACAGAGGCCTCGCGCGGTCCCCCGGCATTTATTTAAAATGCTTTGGGAAAGAGCGCAGGGGGGCGTGAGAATTTCTTGGGGGAGGGGGGTGGGGGGGTACGGCGCTTACAGAGGTAAGTGCCGTACACCCCCTACCCCCCCCCCCGAAATTCTCATGCCACCCTGGGGGGGGGAGCCCCCCTGTTTGCGCACCCCTGTTTGCGCACCCCTGCTCTGTACAATAAATATAGAACAAACTCTCTCTTTTTTTTTAAATGCTACAGTATTTCTCTGCTATTTTAAAAGATTGTACTCTCCCTCAATCAAGAACTGTATAAATCTTGGGGCACTTCAACTATTCTACAATCCTGGATTCACACACCTTTTTTACATGTACGGTACCTGTTATGACATGGCCATTGAAACAGTGCTTGGAAGGGCTGTGTGCAGAAGGGTTGGGCAAGTTAGATACAGCCAATCACTGTGTGGCATAACATGTGACGGTGTGTAATGTTAAGGAAACGAAACTGGAACAGTGGCTCTGTTTATTTACTCAATTCAATACAGTAGGAGGAATCTGGAAACAGAAAATCCTGCTGCCATTCAGAGAAGCGGAGCTGTGGTCTGAAAAACCTGTGTTCTGTACTTTTCTTTCTTACAGTATGTTAGGTTTACCTCTAGTGATTGAGCGTGGGAAATAGAAGGGGATTTCTTGGAGAACAAATCTGGAGATGCTACAGGAAAGCAATATCATATGATCTGTGAGTATCATTTTAATCATTTGTGGGATTATACACAGTTTTTAGACACATACTGTATACATCTGACAAGGTGGTGGTGGGTAGATTATTGATTATTTTGTTTCCAAGAAGTAGCAACATCATGACTAGCAGCGCTCAGATGGGCGCAGTAGTGCTGGAATATGAGAGAGGAAAGAAAGGAAACAGGATGACTTTGTCTGAAGTGCACGAGTTTCTGTTTGAGACACCACCACACAATAAAAGTAAGGATATATCCTGCGGGTGTGCTGCATGCAGACTTTATCATCAAGTGCAAAAACTGTGCAGTTTTGACATGGACACTGCTGTAATTTTGCTTTTATATATTTAGATATAATATATATGTATATATGCATCAATATAACAACATTATGTAGCCTTACAAGCTTTTTCTTCTCTAGTTCCTGTTTTATGAAAGATTTCCAGCTAAATGTAATGTGGATTGAAACATGGTGGCTCTCATAAAACAGAATAAGGAAGTAAAACAATACGTACAATTGTTGACTTATTTTTAGGGGCTGTCTGGCAAATGTTAGACTAAGAAATGTATTGTGATATCGATATTTATCACTTTATGGCTCGTATTTACCAAAGGGTGCTAAGCTTTAGCACATTTAAACTTTTATCCATTTGAATGGGAGTTAGGTCGTGCTAAAGCTATGAATGAATATGTGTGTGTTCAAAAGGAATTTTTTTTTGTTTTCATTATTTAACATTTGTATAATTGTAGAGGCATTTAGTTTTAACGTTTGTTACAAGTTAAAGGTGTTTATAAATACATTTGAAAATATATAATTCCTCCTTCTGCCGATCACTGAACATCAGAGATAGGGGTAGGGATTAGGGGCAAACTGATGCTCTGGGGAGAAAGGGGCTATCATTGAGAGGTGGAGTGTAAAGGATGGGTGTGGGATCCATTTTTCAGATTCTCCTTCTATGAGGCTGCTGCACCTTAAATAACACGTCAATAACTGTCCCTAAAATGTCAATGCCTTTCATGGGTGAGTCATTGATGTTTGTCATCTTTTTTTGTCATTTTTTTTTTTATTATCACTATTATATCGATATATTGGCCAACGCTACAACCCACCAGCCCAGGTATAATGTGCGCATACATGCACACACACGCACACACACGCACACACACGCACACACATAGAAACACTATTATACCAAATTCATGCATACCGCTCAGCTCTCCCTATTTGGGAGGGACACTCCAGAAGCTGGTTGGCTCGGCCTTTTTCCCACCAGGCTGCTCCTACCGCACCTCCTGGTAAATTCCAACTGGGAGGAGAGGACACCCGCTTGACACTAGCGCTCCTAGCTATACAGTCCCATCCCCTACACATAAAATACCATTGTTCTCCAGGCACGGACTACTCCACACTCTCCCAGTGGGTTGGTTGAGGGTGTGGGGGGGCCTGAGAGGTTATTTCCTATGGCATGGGGGTAACGTAACGCCCGTCCTCAATTAAGCCATCTGTGCTGAAGCAGGGATATCCTTAAAACCTGACCTGTTGGTGGCACTTGAGGACTGGAGTTGCCCTCTCCTGCCCTACAGTTGTTCACCTGTGAGCCCTGGATGCCCCAGTCTGACACTGCATATAATCACTTCACCTAGGCCGCGTCCATGGTAAGCGCGACCAACCGCGCACGTGGCGCGATCAAAATGCCGTAAGGCAATTCCGCGCGAGTGCGATGGCGCGAGAGGAATCAAATACATTTTATTTTGCTGCGCGATGGACGGGTCACGTGGCGGTTCAGCCAATGAGGGCGAACCGCCTCCCGGCATGCCCCCCGTCGCGCAATCCTATAGGCCGCGTATCGCTCCAGCTACAGGCGAGCGTGACGCGCTCGCTTGTGCGGGCACCGTGGATGCAGCCTTAGAGGCAATCCAAGCCTGCAATATTTTTTGCAATTTTTGTAATTTTTATATATAGGATTGAAGCAGGGGGTCTCCGGAGTTGAACCCTGTTAATTTCAGCTCCGGGGACCCCCTGCTTCTGGAGATACTTACCTCCTTGCTCCTTTAAGACCGTTTTAAGGATCCTTGGTTAGCGTTGCTATATTCTTGTACATCTTTTTTTTAAATCCAAATAGAGATGTGAGAACCGTGTGAATGTAGGAGGCAGATGTGTAAATATAATGATTTTAAAGGGGCAGTCACTCCTATGACAAACCTTAACGAAGGCCAGTGGCATGTTTAATACAGTAGGTTAAATGTGATAAACAAAAGCTTTGAATAGTTTTTACATCCTTTATCTAATGTTTTTTTAGGGATAAGACTGTGCTTTAAACTAGACTTCGTTTTGCCCATTGTTTGTATACCTTTTGTAAAGCCGCAATTAGTCAGACAAAACAAAGTAGCGGATATCAGTGAATTCAATAGACCCAGAGAAAAAATAAAACATATTCATTTTTAATAGGATGAAAATAAATAAATCATATGTTACTTATAATAACACTGATAAGTTGTTTAAAAAAATATTAGTGAGAAGCTCTTTAACTGATGGGATTGAATAAAAAATGTTTTTTACTGACATTGGACTAATTGCTTACGATGATTAAATAATGGTGGCTTTATGAGTCCCTGAGGGCTCCTTATAAGGACACCCACCTGGGCCAAGACGATAGGCCCTGTGCAAAGCTCTTGAAAAATAATTTTTCTGCTTTCTGTTAACAGTACAGTACACACAAATCTGTGAGGTTTTGCACGCTATATACACACTATTAGATATGGGAAGATATCTCTTGTTGGGTGTTTAAAAAGAATCACAAAGTACAAAGGGGTGATTCATTAAGCTTGGTAAACGGTTATTTGGAGCTTGATCTGTGCTAAAATTGACTTGAATACATACCGGTTATCAAAGCTTCCTGAATCCCTCCCCTGCCCCCCCCAAAAAAAGAATCTACACTTTTCAAGGAGGCAATTCTGACTTTGCAGTCAAATTGTCAATTACACTTAATTTAAGAGGATGTTAAATACCATAGCATTCTTTCTCAATAGCAACCATAAGCATGACATTATTTGCTTAAATACCAAGCTAATTAACGCATGCAAAGCATAGGTAAATTAATTTCAAAACTTCTAATGCCACTTTATATATCCAAGTGAGTTTTATGCATAATTGTTAGCCACCTAATGCACTATTAGGCTATTTTTTTTAAGGGTCATAATTTATTCATGGTTAACACTCCTTTGCACCATGCGTAGGTTCCTGTGCAAATTATGATGTGCACGGTATATTGGGAGTAAAGGGACAGTACTTTTTTAAGACAAAAGTGAACAAAGGTCAGTGGCATGTTAAATATGCTAAATGTAGCGTACTAACACTTAAAAAAACATATCGGCCAAAAGTATTTTTTAATTTCCATTGTAAACAAAATCTTTGTATTGTATTTTGGTGATAAAACTATTTGTCAATCTTCAATGTCAGAGATACATTGTTCCTTTTTGCGGTGGCTCTTTCTTTACAAAGTAATTATGATGCCATTGTTCGTCAAACAGAAAGGCACATAGTAACTAGCCAGTATTCTTGAAATCACTATTCTCACAGAAATATTTAGCAAGATACAAATAAGTACACAACAACTCTGAAAAAATATAGATATTATATTGCGTTGTTGATCTGTGCGCTTCTGTTCCTTTATCACACACATACACATACAAATGTGTGTGTGTGTAATATATATTATATATATATATGTATATATATATATATATATATATATATATATATATGTGTGTGTGTGTGTGTGACAAAGAAATAGAAGCGCACAAATCAACAATGCAGTATATATATATATGAAATTGCATTGTTGATTTGTGTGCTTCTGTTTCTTTGTCACACACACACACACACACACACACACACACACACACACACACACACACACACACACACACACACACACACACACACACACACACACACACACATATGAATAACACTTTGAAAAAGGTCTTGTTATCTAATGCTGCCTATATACTTTGGACCTCATATGGGATCCTCTTAAGAGTAGATATGTTCAATGATGATGTCATGATAATATCATGATATAAGCTATTAAGTATTTTAATCAATCTGCAACTTCAGGTGTTAATATGGTTACAGTGTGACTTAAAAATACATAGATTTTTTTTTCATGGCCTCTTAATCCCTTGACTAGGCCAAATTTATAGGACCACTATAATCTAGAGATAAGAACATCTGTTTTGCTAGAGCTGGGATTAAATGATGTCTCTTCTGACACTCAAGTTAACAGGACACTTTTAAAGGTACTTTCAAAGCATTCCTGGAAAGGTTCCACGGAGTGTCAATGGGCGTGACTAACCCTAGTGTTCAAAAATATGAAGTAAGGACCTGACACCTATTCTGAAGTATAACGAATAGTTATTTGTAAAATATTTAATTAAACAAATCAAATGATGCCAAACCCTTCATGTTTAGGAGGTGGAAAAAGACAGATATCCATTGTCACTCAAATTTACAGGCAAGTCTGTCAAAATGAGTCTTGTCCCATTCATCAAACTTGCAGAAACCTATTGTAATGACTCACGTGTGTCTAAGTATCATAGCCAGAAAGTTATGAGTGTGTTTCTATATTAGTCAGACTTTTAAATGTCAGAAGACAGATTTTTTTTCTTTCAAATTGTAAGTCACCCAAGTAGCTGATTTACGACAGGGGTGGGCTCATGTTGCTTCAATGGGACAAGAATGGTACGTAAGGCTCAGCAAGAACTTATTAAACTTAGAATTCAACAAGAGGTGTATTGTGGGATCAGACACATTAGTCCTCATTTTGCCTACGCCAGTGACGTCTCTGGGAAAAACCTATGACATGGTAAATTATAGGAATTTCTGCGTATGTTTTATACTTTTATTTTAAGAAACTGTTCTGCATTTATTGTAACTGTACTTGTAATAATCTTCTTCTGTAATATAAAGCACTTTGTATATACAGTATATATATATACTGTATATATATATATATATATTTTTTTTAATATATATATATATATATATATATATATATATATATAAACTTTAATAAGTAATACTTTGGACTCTGAATTAACTGTTGCACACTTTGTATAGAGTAATTTATATTTTCGGACACATTTTGCGACAACAGACTTTTAAAGTGCATAGTTTTTCTTTAATAAACAGGGACCTTAGACTGCAAATTTCATATTTTATATTTCTTGGGTGGGGGTAGCGTATAATGTTGCAAATGAATAAGGGTAAATATTAACTAATTGAAAGTAGTTTGCGGAGGCAAAAGGTGAGTTGGCTAAAGTAGCGTGTTTATTAACCCAGGTTGCATATATAAGTCACGTGCTCACAAGTGTGCTGTCCGTGACAGATGGTATATTGGGATGGACTGAAGGGAGATATTACTCATTTGAGGGCCCTTTGCAGAAGGTGAAAAGTGGGCCAGATAGAGAGCTGTGTATTAACCCTTGTTCCATATGAAGGTCACTTGCTCACAGGTGTGCCTTACGTGGCAGGTGACCTGAGGGAAAAAAAACAACGGGGAGGGAAAAAAAGGCTGAACTAGTGTAGTATGTCTGGGAACAGATTTTTTTAAAAAAAGCTAAAGATATGTTATGTTAAACTCATAAATTATCCACTTAGGTTTTGTGCATTTCAATCAGAATCTGACAAGCAGGTGGAAACATGTGTATGCTTTGCAGTACAAACGGGTCCAATTCTTTAAGTATGCTACTTTATAGATTGAAAAGCAGAACATAGCGTAATATGTTTAAAAACAGTTTTATGCGCTCACTATCAAAAAAACGTAGGAGGATTGTAGTAAAATAGAAGCGTTTTCTAGAAACCGCCCAGAACGGTCTTTGCTGTAGTCCCACACAGGCACGGGTGTTAAATCTCACACTGCAGATGGAGTCTGCACGCCGCTATCTGTATCACCCAGGATCAACTGTGAAGAAGCTGTAAAGTGAAATGCATAGGGTTAACTTTTTTGGACTTCCTGGACTTCCTTAATCACATCTAAACATCAGAGAAGCAGTAGAATCCCAACAGTGCAACACGCAATGTCTCCCCTGCTGACGTCACCATACACCGACGAGGTGCAGGAGACTCAAGACAGAGGTATGCCAACTCCATCTGTAGCATGAGATTAACACCCATGCCTGCGTGGGACTCTGACTGAAATGCACAAAACTCAAGTGGATAATTTGTGAGCTTAAAATCACATATCTTAAACTCTTTTTTTATCTGATCACTGACATATTTCACTTTTTGGCCTTTTTGTTCTCCCGTTCTTTTTGCGCTTATACAGTGTGTGTGTGTGTGTGTGTGTGTGTGTGTGTGTGTGTGTGTGTGTGTGTGTGTGTGTGTGTGTGTGTGTGTGTGTGTGTGTGTGTGTGTGTGTGTGTAATTCGTCCCATTATACTGTGATGTATTTGTTTAAAATCTGATTGCTTCATTATATTAAGTTCAGTTCTCATTCTTCGTCCTTTGTTTTTGCAGATAGACCATGGATAGCGTTCTGCAGACAGAGGTTCTCATAGTTGTTCTGCAAAAAAAAAAGGGTGTTCTTTGTGAAGAGTTCGCTGGACTGTTCCACCGAACACATGGATATCAGTTTAAACTTTCCCATTATGGCTATACATCCTTGAAGAGCCTACTGAATGATATGAAAGATCTAGTTGTGTTGCAAGAAACAACTAATGGGTGCTTGATAAAATGTCTATCACCCTCTCAACATACGATCTTGTACATCGGAGGAACAGATGAATCCCAGGAAGATGTCCAACGTCCCGCAAGTGAAAAATCAGGTATTTGATTATAATAAGTGCTCAACTCAAACATATGCATATATATTTTTTTCTTTATATCTTTTGAAAGTGTTAGCCCCACTCTCTTGGTACTCCTTTTCTTAGTATCCTTATGTCATTTTCTATACCCGAGTTACTAGGACTCAAAAACTAAGGGGTCTCACTTATAAATGAAAATGAATGTTATTGGTTCCATCAGAAATGACAGAAACAAAGCAATAACTTTTCATTTAGAGCACTTGTTAGTCTAATGTGTAATGTTGTAAATGGAAAAAAGTACTGTAGTAAGCTGTTTGCAAACTGCTTTTATAAATAATGTTACCAATTATTTTTTTTATATCTAAATAACTTAATCTGAGAGATGGTACTAACATACCAAGGGACGTTAACATAAATATACTACAGATGTAATCTTATGTAATGATAATGCAGAATATTGAATTATAATTTAGAACAGCAGTGCACAACCCCCAGGGGTGTGCAAGATTTTTGGGGGAGGCGCGGGCAGTTGCAGAGATCCCGCGCTCTCCCCCCCCCCCGGCATTTAAATTAAATGCCGGGGGACCACGCGAGGCCTCTGCAACCTCTACTTACCAAGGTTCAGCCGGCTCCAGGACGCGTTACCATGGCAATGCCGCGGAGTCATGTGACATCAGAGTTGTCACGTTAACGTGACGTCAAATGACGTCGCTGGTCACGTGACGTCACAAGTGACGCTGCACGAGGTTAGGAGGGGGGCGCACAAAGGAGGAGAGCAGGTACGGGGAGCGCAGCAAAACAAGTTTGCGCGCCCCTGATTTAGAATATCATAATTTTCATAGGGCTTAATTGCAGTGATAACAAAGAATAGCACAACATACCATACAACAATGCACCAGAGGTTAAAATAACCCTGGCTTCATCTGTATATCCAAGGGAGTAAAGGAGCAGAGGGCATCAAGATGTGTATGTATATGAAAAAGATACAAAAAAATAGACCATTCAGTAGTATTGTCAGACTAGATGGAAAATGACAAATTGGACCTCCAAGGGTTTTACTTACATTTGAGTGGGTGTAAAGGATCATGTCACAATCTGTGGCAATTGATGCTGTAATGTGGGTTACCTTAAGAGAAAGGAGAACACCATCGTGCACTAATGTTTGATAAACTTAATGAAAGAACACAAGCCCCTTGATCTGACCACTGACGAAGCTTTTGCTCAAAGCAAAACGCGTCCTGTGAGAGGAAACACTAAACCGGAGATAGGAATGTTTGGGAAGCTACACGAGGTTCTGGGCGGC
Organism: Ascaphus truei; assembly: GCF_040206685.1. Lineage (NCBI taxonomy): Eukaryota > Metazoa > Chordata > Amphibia > Anura > Ascaphidae > Ascaphus > Ascaphus truei. The sequence continues at coordinate 99,269,667 of NC_134488.1, forward strand.
CACTAACGGAAGTAACCCCTGCCAGCGCCAAACAGTTGATCCTACCGGCATCGCGGAAGCGGTGAGAACTTGCTTCACCCAGATTATTGTTTTTACTTATACATACTAAAAAGAACTGCCCAAATGTAAGTGTGCATTTAGGGGCTTGTGTGTTCTTTTAAAAAGTTTATCAAATGTTATTGTTCTATGGTATTCTTCTTTGTCTTGAGGTAACCCACATTACAGCATCCATAGCCACAGATTTTGACACGATCCTTTACACCCAATGAAATGTGAGTAGAACCAGGGCCGCCAATAGGGGGCATCTGCCGGGGTTGGCGTCCCGGGCCCGTGTAAAAAAAAATGGTTGTCATTTTTGCTCCCCCTGCAGTAGGGGCCTGGGCGGCCGGGCCTTAACCTGCGCTCTCCCACCGTCCCCAACCGCTCCCCCCTCCCACCGTCATCCCCTCGGCTCCCCCTGCTGTAGGGATCCAGGTGGGCGGGCTTTAACCCGTGCTCTCCCCAGCCACGCTCCTCAGCCCCTCCTACCATCCCCAGGCCCCTCCCCATCATCCCCAGGCCCCTACCGGCATCCTCTTGGCCTCGGCTCCCCTGCAGTTAGGGCCCGGGTGGGTGGGCCTTCACCCGCGCTCTCCCCAGCCCCACTCCTCAGCCCCCCTCTCTCCATCATCCCCAGGCCCCTACCAGCATCCCCTCGGCCTCAGCTCCCCCTCCAGTAGGGGCCCGGGCCGGCGGGCCTTCACCTGCGCTCTCCCTAGCCACGCTCCTCAGCCCCCCTCCCTCCATCGTCCCCAGGCCTCTTCACCATCCCCAGGCCCCTACCAGCATCCCCTCGGCCTCAGCTCCCCCTCCAGTAGGGGCCCGGGCCGGCGGGCCTTCACCTGCGCTCTCCCTAGCCACGCTCCTCAGCCCCCCTCCCTCCATCGTCCCCAGGCCTCTTCACCATCCCCAGGCCCCTACCAGCATCCCCTCGGCCTCAGCTCCCCCTGCAGTAGGGACCAGGGCGGTCTTCACCCTCGCCCTCCTCAGCCCCCCTCTCTCCACCGTCCCCAGACCCCTACCGGCATCCCCTCAACAACCCCATCCAAGACCTACCGCCCGGCATCCTTCCCCACCCCTCAGTTCCAGTCCCTACTAGGATGCTTCCCCCCAGCGCCCTCCCCAACCAAGTGACTCCTCAGACCCCCCACCGACCCCCGGACCCCGCAGCCTCTGGTCCCGACCATCCCCAAGGTATGTCTACTTTTTTTATATGTATTGGGAGGGAGTGGGGAGCTTTTTATATGTATTGGGAGGGAGTGTGGGTCTTTTTATATGTATTGGGGGGAGTGGAGGCCTTTTTTTATATGTATTGGGGGAGTTGGGGTCTTTTTATATGTATTGAGAGGGTGGGGGTCTTTTTATATATACTTGGAGGGAGTGGGGGTCTTTTTATATGTATTGGGGGGAGTGGTGGTCTTTTTATATGTATTGGGGGGAAGTGGGGGTCTTTTTATATGTATTGGGGGAGTGGGGGTCTTTTATATGTATTGAGGGAGTGGGGGTCTTTTTATATGTATCGTGGGCTTGGGGGAATTTTTATATGTATTGGGGGAGTGGGGGTCTTTTTATATGTATTGGGAGGCTTGGGGGTATTTTTATATGTATTGGGGGCTTGGGGATATTTTTATATGGCTTAAGTTTTTTTTAGTATGTATTGAGGAGGGTTGTTTTATTATATGGTGTGTGTGCGTGCGTGTGTGTGCGTGTATGTATGGGGAGTTATATGTATTGTTTTTTTTTATATGTATTGGGAGGTGTTTTTTTTGTATGTATTCGGGGGTGGTAAGTTTTTTGGTATATATCTTGTGGGGGGAATTGTGTGAGGGGGGAGGGAATGAGTGAGTGTGGGGTAATTGACGGAGGGAGAGGAGAGAGGGGGTGAGTGAGGAAAAGAGGGAGTAAGAGTGAGACGCAGGGGAGAGAAATACATGCGAGGCGGGAGAGTGAGTGGGGGTGAGACGAAATGGAGAGAAATACATGGGAAGAGAGGGGGGGAGAGAGGGGGCTCGTGAGGTGGGAAATGGGGGGGGGAGGGGCGGCTTGCAATACCGCCGACACGGGGATGGGAGGGCCCTGCTTAAAATGTTTGTCCTGGGCCCCACGATTTCTGTTGGCGGCCCTGAGTAGAACCCTTGGAGGTCCAATTTGTCATTTTCCATCCAGTCTGACAATACTACTGTGTGGTCTATTTTTTGTATCTTTTTCATATACATACACATCTTGATGCCCTCCGTTCCTTTACTCCCTTGGATATGCTGTATGGAAAACCAGAGAACTGTTTTCCTATAAGTTGAGGGGAGGACTCAAAGAAATGTCACTATTTACACTTACAGTATATATTATTATATATATTCACATCAAGTCAATCATATATATATTTTCACCGCTGTGTGGCACTATTAGATCACATTAGATGTCACATTGTTATTGTTGTGCACAACTACAGCAGGGCCCCCGGGCATATGGCGGGTTCCGTTCTAAGGGCCCGTCGTATAGTGAAAATCGCGGAAAGTGGAACCGGCAATTTTCAGCTGTGCGCATGCGCAACCCGGCAATTTCCCCCTTGTGCGCATGCGCAACCCGGCAATTTCAAGCTACGTTCTGCACATGCAGGCGGCAACAGCCTCTGAGGAGACATGGCGGCCCCCTTCTTGGTGCCGCCGTATCAGTGGATCGCTGAGAAGCGGGGCCTTGCTGTATATTATTAGCAATATTGTTGGAGAGCGCTGCCCCTGTTCTTTTTCCTTTGTTCATCTGTATATGACATAAACACTAACCCGGCCCTCAACTTTCTTAGTGTAGGAGGGGCATGTAGTGTACTATATTAGTTACCTGTTCAGAGCACTCTACTAGAAAGGCTCAAGATATGTTCTTCAGTAAGTAACCCAAAAAGTAAGAGTATGCTTTCTGTCAGCAAATAGAAAAAAAGATTAATAAAGATGCAGAATCGGAGCAAATACATAACATTATATTATAAATGTAACACCTTCCAAACTCCACTTATTAAAAACTACCCACTAAGGATGGTCAGGTTTGCGGGTTAGAAATCTGAACTTTGAGAATTGGTATTCGTTCGGATGTCCGAATTGAACTCCAGAACTATTTTTGAAGCTGAGCAAAATAGTAGCCAATACCCAAAAATGCTCATTTCTGATTCGGTTTTTTAATTTATTTATTTTAAATATATTAACTGAGAAAACTTCAAACCTTATGCACAAAAGATTGAATTTTCAAAACGTTTTAGCACAGTTCCCTACCTATTTTGATTTTTTTTTCAAATTCAAAACCAATTTAGTTACACCAAAACCAAAGCATAAACAATTTTTGTAAATAAAACACCCGTGGAAGTCCCCGCCCCTACACCCCCCATGTCCCAAGCTAATTCATGCTAAATTTAGACAACAGATACTTTATCCTATACAGGCATACCCCGGTTTAAGGACACTCACTTTAAGTACACTCGCGAGTAAGTACATCTCGCTCAATAGGCAAACGGCAGCTCACGCATGTGCCTGTGAGTACGTCCTGAACAGCAACACCGGCTCCCTATCTGTACCGAAGCTGTGCGCAAGCGGGGAGACTATTGAGCCTGTTACACATGCGTTATTTACATCAGTTATGCACGTATATGATGATTGCAGTACAGTTCATGCATTGATAAGTGGGGAAAAGGTAGTGCTTCACTTTAAGTACATTTTCGCTTTACATACATGCTCCGGTCCCATTGCGTACGTTAATGCGGGGTATGCCTGTATCTATACTTTCGTATTGATCCAGAGGAAGGCAAACAAAAAACCACATTAAGGGGAAAAATTAATTCCTTCCTGACTCCAAGAATTGGCAATCGGATTAATCCCTGGATCAACATCCTTCCCATGTATACTTATTTGGTATATCCCTGTATACCTTTCCCATCTAAAAAGATGTCCAACCTTTTTTTGAACAAATCTATTGTATCTGCCATCAGTCTCCATGGGTAATGAATTCCACATTTTAGCTGCCCTTACTGTAAAGAAAAAAAGGAGACCAAAAAGCGCACCAGCACAAACGGAGCAGGTAGGACCCAGGACAAAAAATGATTAAAAGGGCACTTTAATGTGACAAAGGACCCATCCAACGCGTTTCGAACGTCACATCGTTCTTTTTCTGCACTCTCTCTAGTTCCATAATGTATTTTCTTAGGATTGGTGCCCAAAATTGTACTCCATATTCAAGGTGTGGTCTTACTAATGCTTTATGAAGGGGCATAATTATATTTACTTCCCATCCATTGCCCGTTTGATGCAAGATAAGATCTTGTTTGCCTTTGCAGCTACTGCATGACATTGGGCACTATTGCTAAAAGCACTACTAAATCCTTCTCCATCAAGGATTCCCCCAATATATCTCCATTTAATTTGTAATTCGCCTTTTTATTCTTGCATCCCAAATGCATAACCTTACATTTATCTGTATTAAACTTCATCTGCCATTTACCTGCCCACGTTTCCAGTCTCTCCAAGTCCTTCTGAAGAGAAATTACATCCTGCTCTGATTCTATTACCTTACACAATTTAGTATCATCAGCAAAGATGGAGACTTTGCTCTTGATCCCAACCTCAAGGTCATTAATAAACAAGTTAAAAAGCATGGGTCCGAGTACCGATCCCTGAGGTACTCCACTCACGACTTTAGCCCAACCTGAAAAAGTTCCATTTATGACAACCCTCTGTTGTCTGTCCTTTAACCAGTTTTCAATCCAGGTGCATATATTATTACTGAGTCCAATTTTCTTTATTTTGTACACCAACCTCCTGTGTGAAACCGTATCAAAAGCCTTTGCAAAATCTAAGTAGACCACATCAACTGCATTATCCTGGTCTAAATTCCTACTTACCTCATCAAAGAAATGTCTTTCTTAGGATCAATTTAATGGTGAAAATTCAGTTTTGTTGTTTAATTAATAGCCATTATATGTTTTAGAATTTTAGCCTTAAAAGTGTGATCCCACACAGTCAGCCAGTTGAATCTCTTAGGGGCCTCTGAATACGGAATTGTTTGTCAATCAAGTGTCTTATCAAGTTAAGGGTAGGTGGGAGGGGGCTGTGGTTGTACAAGCACTTACTGATCACACCATGACATCACACAAGGGAGCATCCTGAGCACATCAAACCCATCCCAAGCCTAACTTTAAAAAAATACTCAGATGACACCCCTTAAACATGTCACCGGAATTAGTTCACGTTGGCCCTAGGAGGAATTGTCCCTTCAAGTGTGCTATTTGCATTGTAGCATCCTAAATTACATTGATTATTCAAACCAACCTGTACTGTTCATTTGCATCAGAAATTCCTCACTTAAAGGCTCAGACACATTTGGGTGATGTAATAATAATACTTTTATATAACACAATAGTGTCCCCCCTCTTAACAACTTACATTCTATTTTTTTGGCACCACAGATAAAGGCTAATAAGTTTACTTCTCCAATGTCACAAGTAGGCACTGGAATTCTCACATTAAAGTTAGTGCCATCCATTTTAGGCCACTCCTCCAAACTATAGTTTACATTTTTTTAATAGCTTTACAAACAGGGTCCCAATGCCTATCTGGGAAAAACTCAATAACAAATACCTTTGAATGTACACTACATACAATTTTTGTTTTTGGGGTTTTAGGAACAAGATCCATCAGCCATTTGAAGGCTGCAATACTCAGTGCTGAATTTTAAACTATTCCTAAGGGATTTTAGACTTTAGTTTTGTACTTGTTTATTTCAATAGCCAATGCCTGTTAAAGTAAATTACACTTTTTCTGAAACCATGTAAGAGCTTAATAAAGTTAAATTAAAATACTGGCTTTGACTGGTAGGTTATCAAGGACTTACTGTATAAAAGAGGGTTGGAATATAGGTTTGAGAGATTGTATACAACTGTACAGTTCTATCAAATGCCTTACACCAGGGATGCACAAACTTTTCTTGCTGTGCCCCTCTGCCTTGTCTCCCCCTCCTTTACCTTAGTTCGGAGTCAAATGACACCGTGGGCACATGTGACGTCACGACACGTGACCTGCGGCGTCATTTGAAATTGCCATGGAGAAGTGTCCAGGAGCCGGCTGAATCTCGGTAGGTTCAGGTTGCAGAGGCCTCGCGCGGTTCCCCGACATTTAATTTAAATGCCCTGGGGAAGAGCGCAAGTCCTCTGCAACCGCCGCGCCACCCCATAAAAATCTTGCGCCCCCCAGTTTGTGCACCCCAGACTTACACCAAGCTATAATGTCTTTAAATAATCAGAAAAGGTCCAACACATGATGTTATCATGATTATGATATGTTTTTATTTTCATTTTCTTTCTCTCTGATTTGTCTCATTCTGGGTATTGAGGACATTCTTAAATATATCTATATATTTTACGGGCTTAACATTTGTTTTATTGTATTTCCCCAGCTCCCCACTTGACTAGCAAACTTGAAAAAGTACATCTGAATACCTCATTACCAGTGAAGGAGACACATGCAAGTTCTTTATCAAGTCGTGACCAAGAACTTCCCAAAATACAAGTTCCATCCACCGAGAGACAAAATGAGAAGCAATTGTCTTCCGTACAGAGTAAAATGTTGACAAAAGGTGCAAAAACTTTGGTTCCAGTACAAAAAGACGTATCATCTACCAAGAACCGCCTGGAAAGTAAAGCTGGAGAAAATGTATCACAAAGTCCTGCACACATACGAGATATTACGTTCACAAACAGTTCAAAAGGAAATGTTGCCAGTCTTCAAAAAAAGACATTGGGAGATAAAATGAATAAACCAGAGGAAACCCACAAACAGACCAAGAGTGTCCCTGAAATACAGAAACAAAATAGGCAGCCACAATCTACTCCTAAAAATCCGAGCATAAGCACCAAACCTGTAACATGCACCAAATCCAGCCAGCGCCCCTTGGAACAGAGAGATACAAAAATAATTTATAGTGGCACAAAACAGAATATTCCATGCAATTCCCTTTCTGCAGAAAAACAATCTGTACAAAACAGGTCTAACCTACACATAACACCAAGACGTGCTTATAACCCAATAAATAAAACCCAGAATGAGCATGGTAACCCAAATTCAATACAAATGTCCTCTGCAGGACTGACGTATGCAAAAGTCTGTACTATTAATATTAAAGCGACACCATTTGCAACTACTGGTTGTATGCTAAGAAATGCAGAACAACTCTCTAAACACAATACAAACAGCAATTTACTAAAAATACACACTGCCCAGGTAAACTCTTTCAATTCCAAGACAGAACCAAAGAAGACATTAAACCTAAAAATGAAAGAGAACATTATCAATGTTTTGAAGGTGCATACATATGGAATATCAACCTTCCAATTACAGAAGATGTATTATTTTATATTCCAAGAACCCCTTCATCTCAATGGATTTTCCTCAGTTCAACAGCTGCTGCGGGAATTGAAAGATGTGGCTGAAATACAAGGAGTAGGAGTGCAAACACTGGTATTCCCCAAATCCTCGGAGATAATGCCATCTATTACAATGGACAAACCGCATAGTATGTATCAAAGAATCCAACTACAGTACATATATACCGATTTTGAAAAATATAAAAATGCAACAGGCTTAATGCTACGTTTGCACAATGCGCTATTAAAAACTTAAACCTATATATAATTATATTAAAGGTGGAGTCGGAATTTTACAAATAACATTGATATGTGATATGTTAGCTGATTAAAGCTTTTTTTTTTTTAGGAAAAATAACATGAATAAAAGTTTTTTTTCAAGCTTATCCTGACAGTTTTAGGTTGAAACAAAGGCTTTTTATCAGGCATTAGAAAAAATATATATTTTTAAACAATTAGTTTTGTTTAAAAAAAAAAAAAACACCTAACTTGTACCCTGCAAGCCTATCATTACCTCTATTTCTTTTTTTTTATCCTTAGTAGGACTGCATCTTTAAACAAAACTGCATTGAGAAAGTATAACATGACCAAATATTTTAAACTTCTCTGATTAATCTATGCCTCTGCCATACACACACTTAAAACAGGAACAGAATGATTAACTGACTCGTGCTATACCTTTCAGGTGTCTCACTTTTGATGCAAGAGGCTGATTCTGCGCCGGCAAAACAAGACTGGAAAACGGACGTCATGGTACCTGCTGTACACATTTCAAGTTCTCAGAGTACAGAAAAGAATGATACTGTGCAGCTGGTCTCAGAGGAGATTAAAAAGGCATCCATTCCACTTGTTAATCAAGAAGCTGTTGTCCACGTTAGTCCAGGCAACAGACCAAAGAGTCCTCTGACCATAGTAAAGGAACGCCATCCATTACTGCCTCATTCCCTCGGTCAGGTTTCCTCATCTAAACACGATCAACTAAAGTCTCCAGAAGAAGGCACTGATTGTAGTGAAGAGAAAAGAAGGTCTGACGAGCAAAGCAAGCAGGGTATTACAAAGCACAGTAGTAAAAACAAAGTTGTGACATCAGCACCGATGGCGCGTCTATTTACTGATTCCATTAATGTTTCTTCAAAGGTAGAGCCAGTAATGTACAAGAAGAGCACCACACCAGCAGCTTTGACAGAGTCTTCCAGTCATGACCAGGGTGGAAATACTGTACAGTTAGACAGAGATCAGTGGCCTGATCTGTCCCGGGGTCATCATACTCTCAAAAGACCCAAGCAACTTGGATCTCCACCTTTGCCATTACACAAAGAAATTAAAGATACACATCTTCCCAATAGGCCTAGATCAGCAGAATCTCCATCTTCACAATTACACCAGCAAACATCTGATGCAAATGTTATTAATTGGCCTAGATCAGCAGAATCACCATCTTCACAATTACACCAGCAAACATCTGATGCAAATGTTATTAATTGGCCTAGATCAGCAGAATCTCCATCTTCACAATTACACCAGCAAACATCTGATACAAATGTTATTAATTGGCCTAGATCAGCAGAATCACCATCTTCACAATTACACCAGCAAACATCTGATACAAATGGTATTAATAGGCCTAGATCTGCAGAATCACCATCGTCACAATTACAGCAGCAAACATCCGATACACATGTTATTAATTGGCCTAGAGCATCAGAATCCCCATCTTCACAATCACAGCAGAAAGTGTCTTATTCACAAATCGCCGTTGGGCCCAGACAAACAAGTTCTCCATCTTCAGAAAAACACCAGCTAGTGTCTGATTCCAGTATCATTAATACGCCTATTGCATCAGGATACCCATATTTACATTCCACGCATAAAGTGTCTGATTCCAGTATCATTTATACTCCTAGTGTATCAGAATACCCATATTTACATTCCCAGCAGAAAGAGTCTGATTCCAGTACTGCCAATAGTGCCAAGCAAACTGGTTCTCCATCTTCCCAAAAACACCAGCAAGTGTCTGATTCCTGTAATCTTGATAGTCCAATACAGACACAATACCCATCTTGGCAAACACATGAGGAAACATCTGAACAACCCTGTAGTATTTTGTGATATATGAGCTTCTTATTTCACGTGACTGAGATATAAGTCTCCTTTTGAACTTTGTGAGACAAATACATTTGAAAAACAAAACATTAAAACTTTTATTTCGTGCATTTTCTGGATTTTTTCCTGTTCCTTATTGATTTGCAGGTAATTGTATACATTTACTTCTTTGAGTGTTTCTTTTTTTTTTCCAGTCTATTATACCTTCAACTATTTTTTGGGGCATTCATTCCAGTTTGTATTCTCTACCAAATTATACATAATGACGTACACAACCGGTATGGCAGATAGACTCCCAAAAATCAGTGTTCTGGTACCATTGTGAAGTTCTTGCAAGTGCTCCTGAGAAATATTTCCTTAATAACTTGTGTAGCTTCTCTCAGTGATAATGAGCATAATATCCATGTAGGTGAACTAACCAATTTTAACCCAGCATCTTACCAAATTAGTTTCTCTCTATTGCCCTTATTCAAAATGCTATAAAGCCTTCTCTCTGTGCTGGGGAAGATTTTAATCTCATTTATTTGAATAAAGCTGAACAGTTTTCCAACATGGTGCCAGAATTTTTAGCAAATAAATAAATAAATATGCATATATATCTAAACTATAATACATCTTTTACCCCCTTCTCTCTGTGTCATTGTCATCTATTGTCTCCCTAAACCTACATCTCAATTTCTTGACAACTGTGCCGCCTGGCTTCCTCACTTCCTCTCATCTGACACACACCGACTTTCATCCCGGGAGGCTAAAACATATCTATTGACAATTCCAATGCCACTTCAGCTACTCATCTTATCTCTTTAACCTCCTCCTGCTAGTGGACCACCGCTCCACTAATCACTGCAACCGACGCTCCCTTAACCTTGTTTCTCCTGCTTATGCGCGGTCTCTAACTCCTCTAACACGCTCTTCCCTCTCTCTGATCATCACCTCTTAACCTTTCGCCTAACTCTACCCTCTGCACCCTCCAGGAAACCTACTTCCATATGCACATACAGAAACCTGCATGCTTTAGGCCTACTCCAATTCTCTAATTTTTTGCAGCCTTTCCTCTCTCCAATCTCGACCCAGTCTTGCCCCCTCAGCTAGTAACCTCTCTACATTACAGTAAACTCTCATCAGCCTTGGACAAGATGGCTTCTGCCACCTCACGTTGCCCCCGACAATCCAAACACACTTTACCCGCTATCTCCACAAGTGCTCACGCACTGTGGAGCATTACTGGAGAAAATACCGCTCTAAAGCCGACTTCCTCCACTTAACATTTATATTCTCATCCTATAACACTGCCCTCTCCCTTGCTAAGCAAACCTTCATTCATACAAACTCTGTCGTTTAACCCCGAATGCCAATTTGCCACCTTTAACCCCCTTCTTTGCCCAACTACACCTGCACCCACTTCCACCCTCACAGCCCGAGACCTCCCCACCTACTTCACAGACAAGATTCAGTCAATCAGACATGACCTCCTAATGTCTGTAATGTAATGTTCCTCCCTTGCAGACATAAATCCACCCTCAGCTAATTTTCCCCTGAGGATAAGGTCTCTGTACTCCTATCACCATCTGACACTACAATCTGCCCCTTGATCCTATTCTCGCACATCTCCTCCGCACCTTCTCTGGCAAACTAAGCCCCACCCTAACTCACTTTGTTTTAACCTCCCTCTCACCTCCATCACATTCCCATCTTCTTTCAAACATGCACTCTTCACGCCCATTCTAAAGAAACCCTCTCTTGACCTAGCCTCCCTCTCTAACTAACCACAGTCTGCTCATTTACATGTTACTTACCAAAATTCCTGTCTGCAGCTTAATCACTGTATGAGGTGACAATAGTTATATATTCACAAAATACAAAAACATAGGGGTTTATTCCTTAAATTGCTATAGTGCTGATTGGGGCACTATCGAATGTGTGATGAAAAAAAACTCAGTCCCAAACGTATTCTTTTTAGGCAAAAACAATCTGTTGAAAAACTTTATTGCAGCAGCCATTTGCAATTGTGCATTTAATGAAAATCAAAACATTGCTGCCTGACTTAACACAAAGGCACTGAACTGTAGGCTCTTAGTAAGCTATCTTATACCAGAAGAAGGAGCGGGCATACATAATTTTGCCATGTCTGCCCATATGACTTCATCGGGCATCCTACTTTTCTTTATCTTGTTTTTTCTTGTGTTTACTTAATAATAATATAATATATTGTGCAATATATTTTAGCAGATTAAGCAAAATAGAAAAGTTGTGCTAAGCTCCCTCATCTTTCTCAAGGCTGACAGCTGGTACATCTCTGACTTTACAAGGGGGTGGGGGGATAATAGATAAGATGAGGGGGCCAGCTAAACAAAGAAATTACAGTTTCAGCATTACGGAAAGTTCGAAGAAAGAGTTTGTTTCACACACACAATTTCACTTAACCCATAATGCAATGAAACACAAAGCATGGCTCTTCTTATAGCTATGAAAAACAAACGCCTGGTTATAGCTATGCATAGAAATAATGTAAAAATATTATTCTTCCATACATGGAAACTACAGTGAAAGCCAATGAGAGTTTCCATACGATAGTTCCATAAACTGCACTATCACAATTAAATTAATAACCCTCATAGAATTTAATAGCAGAGAATAAGAGTTCCTTGCCCTACTTAGTCTGTCCATTTTTATATGTGTTGTAAAACCTCAGACCTGTTCAATCCTCAAGGGCTGCCCAATTTTCAGGGCAATACATATCTAGGCAAGATAGTTATAATTAAGGCTGAGCTAATAAGTTAATGCCTGGCTATTTTTAAGTCAGCTGAAATCATGATTTCCGGGGTTTTTCTATAACTTGTGTAGCATAGCCTCCCGGCCGCTATGCCTTTTTCCTGGGCCCTACCAGTGTAAGACCTGTTAGGTTCAGGCAGTGGGTGGGTTAATTCCTTCTCTGTGGCCTCGTTCAGGGTGCTGGCTTCGGAGGGAGGGCGTGCTGCCGTGTGTGCTGCCGTGAGAAACAAAGTATTCAATTTGAATACTGGTTGTCAGGGTAGCAACTGCCCTGTCTCCGAAGCCAGGAGTTGAAGCTGGCTACAGTTTCAAGAAACGAAAATTTCATTTTTTGGAGCTGCAGCAGCGTCACAGGGACCTAGGCAGCCAATGAAATCATTCTTGAGAATGATTTCATGACTGCAACCTCGATACTTAACCTGCCGTGTGTAACCCCGCCCCCTCCTCAACGCTGAAAAGTCTGCTGGGGGATAAACACAGATCGCCCAGCAAACTGCCGCACTGCCGCCCTCCCTCCAACTCCTGCAGCTGGCACCCTGAACGAGGCCTAAGGCTTTGTATGCTTTTTGCAGCCTTGGATACTAATGTAGGTATCCAAGGGCGGGCCATAGCAACAGCCAGAAAGTGTCAGCCTGAGGCGAGGATACTGATTGGGTCACACATGTGTTGTGATGACCTATCAGTATTCAACCTGCTCTGTTAAGGGGCAGGGTTACAAAGACAAACTCAAGGCTATATATTCTGGCACTTTCCTAAAGTGCATGTCTCTCTTTCCTCCCCCTGCAGAGGAAATACAGCTACCCTCTGTCTCACTAGGAGGCCTGGTCTGGGCCTCAAGCCCTAATCAGTGCACCTTCATCAGGGTGAGCTAGGAGAAGAATCCACCTGCTTTGTACATCTGATCTAACTGCAATAAATATCATTGAACCATAAGAAGTGTGTTTCAATGTCTGGCTGCTGAAAGAAAGGTGTCTGCCTGGGCCATCCTGCTGCTATCCAGAGAATCCATGCTGACTGGAGGCGCTGCACCAAATAACTAAGGTACCCTGAAAACCTGTCCTGTCTGTTCTCCCCACAACACCGCGGAGCACTCAGCCCTCCTGTTGCCTCACAGGAACAGCACCACACTGAAATGGAGTAGTCAGAGAAGCAGATGACCCCAATCTCACTTGGGGGAAGGGGGGGGAGGTACAAGGGCGACACTTGTTTTGATGCTTGCTTAAAAAAATGGTCAATTAATTCACAGATACAATAACATAGATGCCATCGTTATTAAGATTTATATATAATGCGTCCTGTTCCGCAGCACAGTACAATAGAGGTGAAAGGCAATAACAACACTAACAGGTTGATATCAATGTATAACACATTGGTCAGGAGGCCCCTGCTCCAAGGAGCCAACGTGTGAGAAGGGGGGAAAGGGATAGTGTTTGGTGGAATGCCGTACCAGTTTAGGTTTCCAGGTGTATCCATCTCCGTTGTTTTTCCAAAAACAATATACAGATGTAAGATAGAAAACAAGCACTCACAATGAACTTTTACCCATACCTGTACCTTCAACCCAAAACACCTCTTTGCATTGTTTGTGTTCATCAAATGCTACAATTTGAATATGCTGTTAAAAAATACTGTAATGCAAAGTCAATATTTCCATAATTAGGTTTTCTCATTGAATATTCTCATGTACAGAGATCTTTTAATTACCCAGACTATTAGACATTCTGTGACACTGTGACTGTAACACTTCAGCTAGAGATGTGCATTTCTTCACACATCTCTCACACATCTCTCATTTCAACCAATGAATCTTCTCATACAAGTATGAGAGAAAACTGCTCATACAAAAGTTTTTACATAGATTTTGTCAAAAAATGTATTTGAGTTATTTTCTAAATATTCCACCCATTTTGTGTTTGCAAGCCACACACAGTAATACTATAGTTGTTTTTTAAAAAAAGTGACAAAACCCCTCCACTGTACAACATATAGTAAATATACAACAGCCATGATTAACAGGTCCCCACAACCTGCTTCGTTCACATTAGTCTCACAGCTTCAAGAGTCAAGCATTCTGGGTGTGAGCATGTTACTTTTAGCTTCAATTTTCTTCAATATTTTGTTAAATTATACTTAACTTTATTATCTTCATCATATCCCCAACACCACCTTTACCCCCAACACCACCAGGTGTACTCGTTGACTATGAACCGCACCAGATTTGAATTAATAGATGGGGACGTAGTGGATCACTGGTGGGAGGAGGGACCCTTTACTCCTGAGGAAACAGCGGAGGCACTAAGGAAGAGAGTTCGTGAAATACAGCTGGGTATTGTTAAGCCTGCGAAACCCTCCATACTACATCAGGAAGTGTCCAAAGAAGAACCTAAATACTGGGTCTTGCCAGGACAAGCCCATGGCAAGAAATTGGCTAATCTGAGATGGGCAGATCGTGCTATTGTAGCAAGGTATAGGCAATCACATGGGTATGAGTACCCCTATGTTCCCGAGCCCATCATGCGGGAGATTGAAACTAACAGAAAATCCTGGTTTAGGGAGGCTATTCTGGACTATCTGTGGTCCAAGACCAGTTATTCTGCCTACCACACTAAGGAGAGGGTATGGGATCTCATGAGAGTATGGAGTATAAGCCGTGGGATATTCATGGACCGGGTATGGTGTAGGCCTGAGAATGGTCCTGTAAAAACATACTTTGTCAAAGTAGCCGATCATGAGGGCAGGATAGTCTGGAAACCTGACTCCAGGCATTACAATTAAAATGGATTCTCCATGTTGGGAGTAATCCCTGTTATCTCTTTAGCACCATCCAAAGGTGGGTGGGTAATGACCTGCAGTGTGGTGGTATTATTAACTGTATACCCACATTATTGGTTGTTAATGTCATGTTATATTGTTCCAGGTTACTCATCTGCAGGATGGACCCAAAAATTTGGCTCCAAGTGGGGACCGTTGGATTCCACCAGAGGCAGAGTGTAGCCAGGCTGGTTTCCTTGGCTACTATGTCTGCCCACCCCCCATATGGCAGTAAGTCCTGGTAAGAGCAGGCCTGCCAGGACTTATCATTGGTTTTCCCCACTCCCTGTAGCTTCTTGAGTGACAGGGGAGGCGGTGGGACTAGGGCTGTATGTGTCCAATCACTGGATTCAGACCAGGTACCTACTTCCCTTGTACTTAAGGAGCTGCACTGCTAAATGTAGTCAGTGCCTCTACCTCCTTGAGACGCTGGTCTACCCTAACTATTGTGTAGGGCTCTGCCAATCTGTATTCCCTCCCCTAGGGGAGTGAATGGGAGACTATACCCCTTACTCCACCAGGGAGTAAGGGAAGAGCAAGGACTGCTTCAAGGCCCCTTGGCCTGGAGTGGAGGTCCAGGGAAAATCCTGAGGGTGAAGCCCCACGAAGTATGCTGTGTATTCTTATATACAAAAAAGGCTGCGTAAGTGTGTAATGCAGAGAGTACCCTGCTCAACATATAAGAGGGAAAGGGAAGGGGGCCCAAACAGTATGAGTGGGGTGGTGCTCACAGGGAATAGGGATAATTGACAGTCTAAGATAGAAAAGGATCCCTTTAATGTGGCACAAAGAGAAGCACCCTAAATTAAAACATTCTCTTTATTAAGGTAAACATAAAATAAAACTGTTTGGAAACCACATATACAAGACACAAAACTGATAAAAACAATTAAAAGCACCGAAGAGGTGTGGGTAGGTGTAACTGAAGTACAAGTAATGCAGTGATTTATATATAACTGGTACTAGACATAGTATAACACTTAAATGGTGTAGAAAATGCCTGTATGGTGTCCGGACAAGACTGGGTGTGTCCTAAATTAGCACAGTATTAGTCCACTGCGTAAGGGGAGCAGTTATATATAAATCACTGCAATACTTGTACTTCAGTTACACCTACCCACACCTCTTCGGTTCTTTTAATTGTTTTTATCAGTTTTGCGTCTTGTATATGTAACCCTGTTTCCCCCCCCCCCCCCAGACTCTTCAGTGGTGTCTAGGGTACATGGGGCCGATTACATGCGGTGTGGTGCGTACCTGTGAGGAACAGGAGGGCCTGAGCTTCCCGCGGTGTTGTGGGGGAGCCAGGACCGGGCTTCTGGGGTGATAGCCTCCATGATCTCTTAGTGGTGCAGCGCCTCATCTTCTATACTCCCAGGGTAATGGGACAGGACCGGTATAGAAGAACCCCTCAGGTCCCAGGGTTATACTCTCCAAATCACACACAGTCTTTATGGGTGCAGAACAGTCTCTTTATTTGACAGAGCAACGATATCCCAATGATAAGGCTTCCAGCAGCTGCAATACAATCACCAGGATGAGGTACACACCGCTCACCTCCTCTCCTTCCCTCCAAGTCACTCTTCTGACAGGATGGTCTGAGTTAGGGCTTCAATACCCCTTGGCCCACCTCCGAGGTTAGCCTCGAGGTGGGTCTTGAATTCTCCCCCATCACCCCTGGCAGTGGGGTGAGGGCATTGGTCCACCAGTCTATGATTCTATCAGCTCTACTTATAGACGCTGATCGTTCCAGTTCCTCTCGCTCTCATCCGGCACGCTACGCCGGGGAGCCCGCAGCCCTCCTGATACTCCTCGGACCATTCCGCAGGATTCGTGGCTTACGGCATAATACTCAGCAACTCTAGACTCTCGATATACTATTCACTCGAACTCTTCCTAAGCTACTCTCTCTTCCGAAGGACCATCAGAAGAGAGGAACACAGCACCAAAGCACAGAAGAAGAACAACCACAAATTCACCGGCGCTGGCTGCTAAATATAGAGCTAGCCCCTCCCCTCATGGTGTCAGCAGAGCCTCCCCTCTTGCTCACGCCTGCAGCAGAGTCCAGGCCTGCGTCTACCACACAGGTTAGGGCTATGAAAGGGGAAAACCCATGATGATTACTGGCGCCTGATCTTAACAGGACTTACCACAGTAGAAGAAAGATAGGTATAGCCTGAGCTGTTTACAGGGGGCTACACTCTCCCTATGGTGGAATCCAATGGTCCCCACTGGGACCTATCTTTAGCAGTACCATCCTGTGGCGAACCACCTGGGAAACAGCACACATAACAATCATAATACATGCATAATGAGGTAGTAATTGTAAGTACATCCGGATACTCCCAACATGGAGAACCCTACAGATAGTGCCTTGGATCAGGCTTCCTTACACGTCGTCCGTTATGGTCAGTGACAGTCACAGCGAACGACTGAACCGGTCCATGCTCAGGCCTGTATGTAACACCGTGCATGTAAATACACCTACCGATGCTCCATATACGCACTAGCTCACTAATCTTATACTCATTGTGATACCCCGCCCGACCGTACTTGGTCCGTAGGTACTCTTGAACTGCCTCCCTAAGCCAAATGTCTCGGTTATCTTCAACCTCCCTCATGATGGGCTCCGGCACGTAGGGATATTCATAATCGTGCGACTGCCGGTATCTAGCGACTATGGCTCGGTCAGCTCAACTTAGCTTGGTAAGCGTGCGGTGCCCGGCCCTGCTTGGCAGTACCCAAAACAATGGCTCCTCGGAGGCTACTTCGTCATACAATATACTGGGGCCTTAGGTACAATACGTTTCTGCTCTATCTCCCTCAACCGGTGATCTAACTCATCCCCCATCTCCTGCGGAGTGAAAGAACCAGCCGCCCACCAATGGTCTACTACATCATTCTTAATCAACAAGAATCGCGTACGGTCCATCCCTTCGTGGTACCCAGTGAACAAAGGCGCCCACCTTTTATCGCGGTGCTCGTACTCAGCGGCCTGACTAGTGCGTTCTACATCAGAATCTACCTGTGATGATACACCGGACGTACCCGCATCAGTAGATCGCGAGCAATCTCTCCTTCCCTTGGCATTATAATACCTAGTGGGGTTCATTTTGGACACCACTGTACTAGTAGACACAGTCTCTACTGGAGTGTGAGACCCTCGGTCTCTCCCTTTAGCTGCAGGAGAAACAGCACAGGATTAGGTACAGGTATAATACTTGAATACGGTATCTCCCCCTCAGACCCTTCCTCACTCAGCTCCCAATCCCGCAAGTCCTTGGAGTATTTGGGGTTTTTACATAATTTATCCCTGGTAGGTCCCGGTGGCACCACTCGTGACGGGGCAGGGGCAGTGGCCGGGGCAGGGGGGCTAAGGGCCGGGGTTGGAGAAATGTCCAGAACATTGTCCAGCAAACGGGTAACACCCCGCCCAACGAACTTTTTCTTAGCGGCACTCCCCCTCATACTTTGGGTCTCTTGGGAGGGGCCTCGACTCTGTAGCTTAGCCCTGGCCATGACAGAGGCTATGTGTTGCGGAGAGAATATCCCCCCAAGACTGGTCTTTCTCCCAGTGGAACCGGAACTGATGTTATCCGAATCGCCGGCAGAGTCCCCATCCGCTCCGGGGTCATGCACCGGCCGTGCGTCGTGGACCGGCAGGGGGCAGCGGTGAAACCTCTGGTACACGATCGAACAAGTAGGCCTCAAGCCTCTCTTTCTCGTTCACCGTGAGTGCGGTCTGTGCCTGGCGGGAGTAAGGGGGTGGTGGGGTCTCCTTACCACTCCGCTGCTTTTTGATGACATCGGGCTCCGCTAGGATCGTCTCGGTCTCCGTTGCACTGGGAGTCACCACGGCGGTGGGACTCGTACGGGCCTCCGGCCGCACCAGCGTTCGCCGTCGGATGGTCCCCGGACTTGTCTGTTCTCTTTTGATGCCTTTGGAGTGGTTCGCCGGCAGGTGCATCGCCACCGATGTTACACCCATCTCCTCCTCCTCCGAAGAAATCACGATCGGTTCCTCCGCTGGGGAGTCGCCTGGTTCTTCAGTGATACAACCCGTGGATACAGGTACAAAATGTCCTCGTTTGTGTTCCTCCCTTGGGGTCGCGCTTGTCTGAGTGGCCAGCTTGCTTAGTTCGATAACTAGCTGGGCCTTGGTTCCTCCCGATATGGTATAACGGGGACCCAGGGCAGTCTTTTCTGTGTCGTCCGCCACCTCCGTCAAAGTTCCTGGAGAGGCACCCCGTGGCGTGCCGAACAAATCCCGTGGTTCGGTTGGCCACAAGTAAAACGTGCCACATTTAGCACACCGGGCCTTGGTACTTGGTACCGCGCCGGGTAGTCCGCAGTGCAAACACAAGCACCGAACATATTCGTGCTCCGCTACTGCCACGACCAGTAGGCCTCCAGGTACTTGGTGAATGGAGGTACTTATCTCTGACATGGTTCGTTCAGAGGGAAGACAACTCCGTTTTCTAGCTCCTTGCTCCTTGAACACCAGACAAAAGTGACGCTCCTCGCTCAGGTCTCCGGTCCCTCCCTTCGCGGGGAGGACCTTCCTGATTGGCTCTTTGTGGGCCCCCTCCCTCTGGTGGAATCCAGAGGCGGGGTCTTTTCCTTGTCAGCATGACGTGGCCTGTCGGCGTTCGCGCCACTCCGCTCCTCCTGCAAGAAATCTGGGGTTGGCGCCAGACTCTTGCACATTTCCCACCACAACTATCTCACAGTCCTTTTGCAAATCTCACGTGCTTGCTGCAGGTTCGGCGGGAACAGCCATTTTAGCTCGCCTCTCCGTGGAGCACATGTAGGGATGGCCGCCATCTTGGATACTCCCTCCAAATGTGCCTGTGCCCTACTCTCCATGTCTAACGGGTATCTCGTACCTAGACCATGTTTTCCCTCCAACTGTGGACTCTGCATCTTCATACTGTTATGTGACCCACTAAATGTAGGTGCCTGGTACCCCAGGCTCAACGGAACTTCTCTCCTCCTATGCACTGTACTCCCGATATCTACGTGCAAGTGCTCTGTGGTGCAGGTGATAGTTAAGATACCTCTTGGCTAGGTATGGGCGTCTCCTGCTGTTGGCCACGATAGCGGGCCCTGGGCCATGGTCCCTGGGCTGGTTAACAGGTTGACAACCCCAGTTGCCTCACGCTACCCGCCTCAAGGGACTTGATCAACTCTAACTATCCACCCCTGCATAACGCGGGCCCTGGGCCATGGTCCCCGGATTGGTTACCGCTATGACCCCCCAGTTGCCTCACGCTACTTGCTTAAAACACCTGCCGGGAGAGTGCATCTTAGTCTGCCTGTTCCACCTTGCTATAAGCCGGTCCTGTTCTGATAGATATCATCTCAGCAGCGCCTCCAAATGTAACCCTGTTTCCCCCACCCCCACCCCTCAGACTCTTCGGTGGTGTCTAGGGTACATGGGGCCGATTACATGCAGTGTGGTGCGTACTTGTGAGGAACAGGAGGGCCTGAGCTTCCCGCGGTGTTGTGGGGGAGCCAGGACCGGGCTTCTGGGGTGATAGCCTCCATGATCTCTTAGTGGTGCAGCGCCTCCATCTTCTATACTCCCAGGGTAATGGGACAGGACCGGTATAGAAGAACCCCTCAGGTCCCAGGGTTATACTCTCCAAATCACACACAGTCTTTACGAGTACAGAACAGTCTCTTAATTTGACAGAGCAACGATATCCCAATGATAAGGCTTCCAGCAGCCGCAATACAATCTCCAGGACGAGGTACACACCGCTCACCTCCTCTCCTTCCCTCCAAGTCACTCTTCCGACAGGATGGTCTGAGTTAGGGCTTCAATACCCCGTGGGTCTTGAATTCTCCCCCATCACCCCTGGCAGTGGGGTGAGGGCATTGGTCCACCAGTCTATGATTCTATCAGCTCTACTTATAGACGCTGATCGTTCCAGTTCCTCTCACTCTCATCCGGCACGCTGCGCCGGGGAGCCCGCAGCCCTCCTGATACTCCTCGGACCGTTCCGCAGGATTCGTGGCTTACGGCATAATACTCAGCAACTCTAGACTCTCGATATACTGTTCACTCGAACTCTTCCTAAGCTACTCTCTCTTCCGAAGGACCATCAGAAGAGAGGAACACAGCACCAAAGCACAGAAGAAGAACAACCACAAATTCACCGGCGTTGGCTGCTAAATATAGAGCTAGCCCCTCCCCTCATGGTGTCAGCAGAGCCTCCCCTCTTGCTCACGCCTGCAGCAGAGTCCAGGCCTGCGTCTACCACTCAGGCTAGGGCTATGAAGGGGGAAAACCCATGATGATTACTGGCGCCTGATCTTAACAGGACTTATCACAGTAGAAGGAAGATAGGTATAGCCTTAGCTGTTTATAGGGGGCTACATATATGTGGTTTCCAAACAGTTTTATTTTAAGTTTACCTTAATAAAGATTATGTTTTAATTTAGGGTGCTTCTCTTTGTGCCACATTAAAGGGATCCTTTTCTATCTAAGGCCCGGGCCATAGAGGGGTGAGGAGATCCGAGCCGCGCTGACGCTGAGGCTCGCCTGCTGAATTCTGCGTGATTTTATGCCCATGCAGGCGAGCCAGCGGGCGCAATCGGAGGCGGGGGGAGACTGAGATAGGCGGGGCAGTGACGTCGCTGGGCCAATCGCCCGCGACGCACTGACGTCGACGTCACGGCGCCGACGTCACGGCGCCGTGACGTTGACACTGCTGTGCTGTGATTGGAGGTTTTCAGCCGACAGCGCGCTGAAAAACAGCTTTGCGCTCGGCTGAAAACTCCAACTCGTCAGCACGCCTGCGGACCTCTCAAGGCATCCTCATTGAGGATGCAGGGGCTCAGCGCGGAGCGTCCGCACGGCTCAGCACGGCCTGTCCTTCTATGGACTCGGCCTTAGACTGTCAATGCTGTGTATGCTGTTCCATCTGCCAGTGTAATAAATAAAGTGATCCTGTTCAAAGATATCTTCCTGCCTGAGACTACAATCTATCAGGGGGAGGGGAAGTAAGTTCTCCTGCAGGGATTGTCCCCACATCCCTGGAGCCTGCAAGAGATGGACGCGCTGTCACCGTGAGAAAGAATCAGTTACTACCCCAGAAGCCTGTCCTGTTCTCCTCCACAGCACTGTACTGTACTGTAAGCCAGCAGGTATGCACCACACCACACCGTGTAATGGTGAAATCTCCCAGAGATGGGGGAGCAAGGGGGGGGGGGGGGAGGGGGAAGAAACGCCGCTACATTTATAATTGTCAATTTTGTTTCAGTAAAACTTTACAATAACCATTAAATCAAATAAACCATGTTTATTTCACATTTTTATTGAATCATTGAAATATTTTTTTTTAAGGAATATATAAACGTCTGGTGGCATTGTACAGTGCAAAGCGTTTCTCTGAAGGGTCTGAGTATATTGTGTGTATTGTACAAAACCTACCATAAAAAAATGATTGCAGATCATAGTTCTTTTTGATTACCCCAGTTTATTCCCTTGGAGTTAAATCATTTTCAGTATACTGTGTGTCTCATACAGCTCTCATGTAATTGTGGCTTAATAATATTGTTTTCAAGCAAGACTTAGCATAAAGTATATTTCACAGTTTCTACAACACTCGTTTTACTTCTCACTGGTTTAAATGCAGTCATTTCTGGATCCCAAAATAATCTCCGACATGTTTTCTGCATTTATGCACAGAACACTAGTTCCATGAAGTCTTGTTCCAGTACACCCTAGTATCATCTTGAAATGAATAAGTTCAGGGTGGTTTGCTGCTGAACTTTAGACACGAAAGTCTGAAAATGCTCTTTCACATTCAAAATATGAGAAACCCAGTGGGAAGGAAAGATCTTTATTCATCATCACGAATGGTCAGTAATAGCGTGATCTTGTATGCCTTGATGGGCTACCCCAAGGTCTAGGAGTGGTTCCAGACATTCCATGTACCAACTGACCCTGGATCCTTAAAGGTGAGATAGCAGCTGATGATGTGAAACCTGATGGATTGGGAGGCTCGCGAGCTCTGTTGTCCTCACTAGGATGAGCTCTTTGCCTCATCAGTAGCATTGCAGGAGTGTCTTTTGATAACCATCTAGATTTGGTCTGTTGGTAAAAGGAGAACAAAATTAAAAATAAATAAACACTGTTTTGACAATTTATGAAAATAACTTAATTTACTAATTAAACTTTGCAGATGCAGTCATTCTGACCTGCGTCCGCAAGAAATGCTGTTTACTTTTTAATAATAGACAGCTGCATTATTTATAATATTGGTTGGTTAGTTGGTTATTAAACCAAAGATCACGAAAAAAGGCAAATTACAAACATCTGCACTCACATCAAAAGAGTGTTAGATTGAGGTATGAATGAGTAGTGTATTCAAAAGTTTGGATTTTATTTTAATTGTGCAGCACTGTGAGAGACTGGTAGAGGGAGCCCTTAGTTCATACAGTTTAAACCACGCTGAAGAGAGTGTTTTGCTTTTGATTGTTAACAAAATCATTTATACACACAATCAACTAGTACTGTATTACCAATAGTCTTCACAGTTTTATTCAGATACAAATTATCTTTCCTTTTAGCATTTTGGGTACAGATTAAACACATTTGTATCAAGTGCACAAGTGTATTATTCTAATAATAATAATTACTTTAGCTTTTTTTATTTCATATAGAGATTTTCTCCCAATGGAACTCAAAGCGCGTCACAATTACAGTATAGCGCACAGCACGCAGCACTAAGGAATTTTACAGGCACAGTCCCCGCCCCGTGGAGCTTACAATCTATGTTTTTGGTGCCTGAGGCCCTGGGAGATAAAGTGACTTGCCCAAGGTCACAAGGAGCCGACACTGGGAATTGAACCAGGCTCCCCAAACACAGCGTTGTTGTTATTGGAGTCAGTGCCATTACTCACTGAGCCTCTCCTTCACAATAATAATAATAATAATAATAATAATAATAATATCATTGTAATAATTGGAAAGCTCTTTAGAAGAAAATGTAATTTACACATTTGTTTTGTTATACATTTTCTAATGGACCAACTAAAATGTATATTGAACATGTTTTTGGAAATTTTGTTCTTTCATCAGGTCATACTGTAGAACAGGGGTCCGCAAACTGGGGGGCACAAGATTATTTAAGGGGTACGCATGGCCGGTGCAGGCGGGGGGTGGCGAAAGTTGTTGTGCGCAGGCGGGCAGACGGCACAACATGCAGTGTGCGGTGCAGACGGCTGAAAATGCTGTGCGCGGACGGTGCAGGCAGCCAAAAATGTTGATGCGGGGGGCGCGTGGGGGTGGGCGGCCGGGTTAGCTGGCCAAACTTGATTGTGTATGTGTGCGCGCATGGTGGAGGTACGGCGGCTGCACAAGAAAATCAGAAAAGGCCAGTACTGCAGCAGGACGGCAGAGCAGGGGCACGAACCAGCGCTGTGTCGTCGAATGCCCCTCACAGTGTCTGCCCGGCAATAGGGCTGTGGTCCTGCTCTCAGATGGCACCCTGATTTGCTATGACCCTCTGCACAGCTGAGATTTGAAAGGGTAAGCTGCAGCTATCTAAATGTTACAGTACTTTGAATGCAATAAAATAATACTAAAAAAACAAGTAAAAACACAACATTAAAAACGGGGAAATAAATAAATAATACTGGTACAGTAGTTACTGTAGGAATGGGGAAGGCAAGCTAAAGAGCAGGGGGGGGGGGGGTGGTGGGAAGGCAAATGGGAGATGGAACAAAAAGGGGGAAGAGGGCAAAGAGGTGGCAAAGGGGTGGATGGATGCACCCAAATGGATTGCCTTTGTGATATTGACAGTCCACCAGGAAAAAAATAATATTACCAGATACCAACAAACAATAAAATAAACAGATAGTGATCCAATACTAGTATACTGCCTGCATGGGACATCTTATAAACATATTACAGCTCCAAATGTTATAAGGGAAATGCTCTTTAGCAAGGAATGTAAGAATAAAGCGGGGATTATAATCCCTGCGCTGCCACGTGCGAACAAGCGCGCCGCCGCGCGCACTCCTGCAGCCCAAGCGATTTGTGAACTTGGCTGCAGGAGATTGTAGGCGCGTGGCGGACGCGTCACGAAGCTGGTGCGCCCTCATTGGCTGACCCAGCTCATGTGCGCCGTCACGCGGCAGCCGCCTGAAAATACAAAGTTTGTTGTATTTTCAAAATTCTGCCGCGTCAACGTGCCTCTCCGCCTCTAGACGCACAGGCACGGGGGTAGCTCCCACAAGAAGATACAGCAGAATGGTTGCCGGGCGCGCGCACCCATGTACGTGCATGCAGCGGCGCCAGCACCATAATCCCAGCCCATAGATAAAATTAGCCAACACAAGCCATGCTACTAAAAATTAAAATAAACACTTAAATTGTAGTTTAACTGTTTTAAAAATGTTGAAATATGTAAGTATTTAGACGTATTTGTATTTACATTGTATACCGTTTAATAAAGTTATTTTTTCCCCAATGTGCTTTGATTACATCCGGGAGGGGGGACCCCAGAAATGTCATGGATGAAAAGGGGGGCTCGGCATAAAAAGTTTGCTCACCCCGGCTGTAGAAGATGCTGGGCGTAACTTGAAAATGTTTAAGGTTTTGTTTATTTTAAAAATGTTTATTATCTACTACACGATGAAGGAAAAAAGGTTAGTTCCTAAAAAAAAATATCTTTATAAAATAACAAGTGTGGATACTTTTTCCCCATATACTATATTACAATGTAATTATTACTGTTTTTCAGTAGGGAGGATCAAAATCATAGCTATACTCGATTTCATCTAACGCAGATATAATGAGATATGTGCAAAACATATTTGTTTCAACTTATTTGGTGTATCCCAGTACAAAGTGATGTGCAAACTTGCTAAGATTCGCTTCATCACAGTTTCAATTGAACTTTCCAAAAAGTTAAAAAACCTGCAAAAATATAAATTGCGCTTTTGGTGCCAAAAGTTCTAGCAACACGGCCCAAAGTGTCAAAATATCACTTATTCAAAATGGCAAAAGAACAGGCCCCGCAAATTTGTTTTTTAGCGTACAAACCTCAAAAGCAAAAGTATTCAAGTATATTTGATCATGCAATGCCCATTGACTTTAAACGTTAAGCGAGGTTGTTGCAAGCTTCTGATTCAAATCAAAAAGGTTGACATTTGCTAAAGTTGCAATGCATGCAAAAGTTTGCACATCTCTACTGTACTTTACCTGTACACCTGTCCATTCTAAAAAATATATTTTTCAAAAACGTACTAACGTCTGCCATCACAGTCTCCATAGTCAGTACTGTACATTTCACATTTTCACAGCCCTTTTCTCTTATCTTAAGAGATAACTCTGTACTGTCCTTCGGATGAAAAGTTACCATGCAAGTGTCTTGTATTGACCTTGAATACGTCAATAGAAATTCTGTCCATTTGTTGATGCCACTTTTCTAATGTAAGCAATCATATACTAATGTGGCGACTCAAATGATTAATACCATTTTAAAAAAAAATTAAAAAAATCAGACAGTTACAATATATTTAAGTCAGTTTGTGAAATGGTATATCTTGCACTATGCAATTAGGTCTCTAAGTGGAGATTTATTGTTGTCAATCTAGATTGATACTTGGCAATAAGGGGATCAGAATTATCTGCACTTCTGTTCACCGACCTGTTTTAGAAGTGGAAAGGGTAAAAGACAATAAGGCAGCGATGAGAGAAGTAAAGTTTGTGCAAACATTTCAAGGACGATATTTAAAAAAATGGTTTTAAAAATACTTTTCTTTTTTTTTCGTTAAAAAAGGACATAACTTGTCTTGTTTAAAAATAAAAAAAGAAACACTGCCATTAGTTCAATTTAGTCTTACCGTGGGCCCGCACTGTTACAGTTCATTGCAGCTAGAACCTCTTGCAAGGAAAGTATTATGGTCTTGCACGGTATTCCCCCATGATTTTCCTTTTGAACTCCACCTCCCCTTTTAGTGCACTTTATTTTAAATAGTGCACTGAGAAGGTTTCTTTTTTTACTTAGTACTTAACCCTTTCTTTCTCTGGTTGGCCCGCTGGCCAACTGGATGTTGTATATACTGACTGGCTGGCGAAGGTTTAAAATATTGTATGCTGAATGCAAGTGACATTGGCCCTGGCCGCAAACAGAGGGGAAGCGCCGGGTCAACAGTCCTAGCCTGGCAGCGGAACGTGGAAGTTAGGTCCAACTTCCGCTACCGGCCGGGCCTACTCCGGTAAGTACACCTTCCCCCGCTGAAGAAACCTTGATGCCCCCCCTGTTTAACAGACCTTCAGCACCCCCCAACAACTCCCCCCAGTTCAAGGGCCCTGACTTTGGCAAAGAGAGACAACTGAAATAAGTACAGCAGGGCCCCACTTCTCGGCGCTCCGCTTTTCGACGATCTGCCAATACGGCAGCACCGAGAAGGGGGCCGCCATCTTGGATCCTCAGTCGCGCATGTGGAGAACGGGCGGTTGCGCCTGGCGCGCATGCGCATACCGTAGTTTGCGCGCCCAGACCATAGATCGCACATGCGCAGAATGACGAAAATGCCGATTTGCGTATGCAAACAACTGAAAATCGCCGGATCCACTTTCACTATACGGCGGGCCCCTGGAACGGAACCGCCGGAATGTAGAAAAGATTAGATGTTGTGTGGGATGCCTGGCACAGGGCCTAGCTTGTTACTGCTGTTATAGCAACCATGCCAAGCGTTAGAACTATGACAAACAAAGACTATATAAAGATGTAGAATTCATGTTTCTATTATCTGCTAAAGCAAGGGAGCGCAAACTTTTTCCCCTGTGCCCCCCTGCCAACAGTTCCCCTCTCTCTGCATGCCCCCCCCTCTTACCTTGGCTCTGGCGTCAGTGTCATTACCTCATTTGACCCCGCGTTGCCTTGGTGACGGGTCTAAGAAGCCGCCGGAGCCAAGGTAAGTGAGGTTTACAGAGGCCTTCGCCGCTTCCCCAGCACTTAATTTAAGTGCCTTCAGGAAGCATGCGGGCCCTCTGTAAACCCTGTGCCCCCTGCAGACAGTCTCGCGCCCCCCAGTTTGCGCACCGCTGTGCTAAAGAACAAACTCCAAGATGAGTGTGTAACTGGCAACAAGCCAATGGCCATTTTGTTGTATTCATGCGTATCAGTTATAACACCCTCAATAGCAACACACTGACCTAACTGTGGAGGACATCCCATTCCCAAATCTGTATGTCTATCACACCAGGTAGCGATATGTGTCACTCTATTAAAGGTCATAGCTCTCATATTATTCATTAAAGATGTGCTAAATTGCACAAATGTGCATCGCTTCTTCGAAAATGTTTGAAAATTGTGAAAAGTTCGATAGAATATTTTAACAAAAACATGGTTGAAATTGACAAAGCCAACGTGAAATTCGACATTTACGATTGAACTTCAAATTTTGGGAGAGGAGAGAGGGAGAGAGGGGGAGGGAGAGGAGGAGAGGGGGAGAGAGAGGAGAGGGAGAAAGAGAGGAGAGGGAAGAGAGAGAGGAGAGGGATAGAGAGAGGAGAGGGAGAGAGGGAGAGAAAGTCCTGTTTAGTATGTATGTATAGCTTTATTTGTATAGCACCATCCATGTACATAAAGCTTCACAACAGGAATCTGATCTTCAGAGAAACTATCATCAGCAAATTAACCAGTATTATACAATGCAGATAAGTGGCAATAAATAGGCTGTTTACAACTGCCGTTTGTTAATTATTATGATTGCCTGGCAGAATCAAGAAAGAAATAATGTTAATGATTTTCTATTCCTCAAATAAGTAATGGGGATAACTAGAGGCAAATATAGACCCTCAGATTTGCATGCAAAACATCACAAGCATTATTTCTATTTGCAAGAAAGCAAGACAGAGCATGACATTAAGTAGAGAGAGCCCTAGTTAGTAGAGAACTAATTTACTTATAGACCACCAAAAAATACTTTTCTATACAACACATGGAGGCATACCTGTAAACACACCTGAGATACATGGGAAATATCTTACTTTGAATATGCAAAGTATATGTAAAGATTTTAATTAGTATATATTCCAGATGTCTCAATGCATCTCCATATGTTGCATAGAGAATTATTTTGGGAGACAGATGTCAATGGGTAATCAACTCATATTATTTTGGTGGGTCTATTACTGTTATGAAGCACTATATATATGGATGACGCTATACAAGATATACATAAATACATACATACTAAATAGGACTCCCCTTATATTGTGAATATTGAAATAGAGACAATTCTGAGTTGTGGAATAAGAGAGCTAATATATATATACAGTATAACATGTATGATGCTATCAATAAACCTAAAACATGTTAGTTCTCACCAACCTATGTTTATGATCTGTAGAGAGTGAAATCTATAACATTGTCCATGGTTTTAAAAATGGAGGCATTTATGACAAAAATCTGAAGGTCTCTGAGAATATTACTGCAAATAATTAAATGTTAAACACACTTCAGAGACACATTTTAGATAAATGAATAAGTACAGCTCAACCCCATTATAACGCGATCCATTACAACGCAAATCCGCTTATAACGCGATACAAGCATGGCTCCCAATTTTCGTATTTATTAATACTTTACAACACGATTATTGGTATCTTAAATACTTTATTGTACAATGCACACAATTGTACATTATTTCGAATGCGATCTGCTTATAGCGCAATGTGATTCTTTTGACCCCAAGCACAGCGTTATAAGGGGTTTGAGCAGTAGTTAGCTTTCTGTATAGCACTTCAACAAATAGTGTCCCACAGACACACATTTCCCACCTGCCCATCAGTACTAAAAAAGGAAGCTTTCTTAGTACTTTGTATATTTGTAGTAAGAGAATGTGAGATACCTACGGCCCTAGATCCTGCACAATACAATTTGTGATGCCTGTGTCTCTGGAAAACTGGATCAGTATTCTATTCTGCTTTACAGCTTAGGACTACAACTATTTCGTTGGGACTTGCAACTTCCAATTTGCATGATACTTCCAGTTGGCCCATAAATGCCATGCCAACTTAGAGAACATACACTGCAACAAGTATCTCTCAGGTAATAGGGAAGGGGGAATAATTATACTACTTGTCTTAACTTTAAATACCCAAACTTATAGTGGAACTCATGTATTGGAAAAATGGGAGCATGACTTTCTGACTCAGAGGTGGCTATATGAAATATTTCTTCATTACTAGCATGCTAGGAATTCGTTTTGATGATATATTCAGACTATGGTAATCTGTAATATATTATTCTGACCCAATTAATGCAATTTGAATGTATTCATGCCCTAAGTGATTTATATTTAGACTAAAGGTTAGAGCACTGGGTGAGATAAACTCATTCAATGACAGAATAATGTACAGCTCAGTGGTCACTTCAGCTCATGCACTCCTGCCTAAATTAGAGCAAAGTGCTTTTTAGGACGCAATTCGCACTGAAATATACCCGTGACAGGCAACGCCTGTGTATTAATCTTATCTGTGGCATTTCCTTGTATGTGTGCCTTTGTGATAATAAGGGTGATTTATATTATATAGCAAATGGGAAGATTTACATATTCATGTTGGCGCAGGTATATGAATTAAGAAATGTGCATTACTTTTGTTTTCGGTTTTCTGCGTTGGTTTCCTCCTTCACCTTAAAGGTAGTATAGGAAGTGCTTTAGCACACAATTATATATCGAATAAACATCCCAAATCTAGTATATACTGTTGCTGAAACAGTATAAATACTCACAATACATATGGTACGAATCACACAAACAAAGTGCTAATTCTTAAAACGCAAATGTTTCAGCACATACCAACTTCTTGATACATACACCGTTTAGATTGCACTGCTGAAAAGATCAAAACCGATCTGAAAGTTACAGGCTGTAGACACACTAAGAAATCACCTGGGCCTGGTGAGTAAATATTGAGAGAAGGTGGAGGGAATATTAGACAAAGGAGGGAACCGCACACTGTAAAACAGCATACAAATATGACTGTCGCTCAACATTTCTGTACTCTGTGATGAATAAAGCATTCTGGGTGCAGCAAAGTAAAGCTCATTACTCCTACAGGTATACTGTACATAGATCTGACTATCTCATTTTCTCTAAAGAAATTCACAATCAAACTCATGTTACTTGGAAATATGCTACTAAAGTACATTATTATGTGAAAATTAGACATACACACAGTGTACAACGAGCCTCATTCACTAAACAATGGTGAGCATTTTAGTGCATAATGGCAGCCGTGTACAAACTTTATAGTTAAAGGAGCCCGCACATTAGTTTTTCTTGCTAATTGTTTTTCAAAGTTGGCGTGGTCTGAAGAAGACTTGATTTACCAATCGGATTGGGAATTCTCTGGTGTAAAGAGGTGAAGAGCACATAATCTGGTCAAAAATAATGCTGGCAAAACCTTTAGTAAACTGTGCTACAAAAACACCAGCACAATATCAAACAATTTGCTGGAGGTTTGGAATTTGCACTTGTTTTCAATGGTTGTTCATGACTCCCAATATTTCTACACTGCACTGGCTATATGTAGCCTACTATGCAAATTACTCAGCCATTTACTATGTGACTAGTGTGATAACACACTCTATATTTAAATAAGTACCCTAATAAAGGGCCTGCTGTAATGTACTTAAACATATTGATATCGATTCAAATGGGTACATAATGAGAGGATTAGATATCAAGGAGGTTCTCACTAAGCAGCTCTATTCACAATGGCCCTTATTCAATATGCTGTGGAGCGGTTGCTAGGTGTTCAGCTCTTGTGTGGTATTGCAAACCTCCTGGGCAGGGGAAGAAATCGAACACAGGGGAATTGCCCCTTTAAGCTAACATTTTATATATATATATATATATATATATATATATATATATATATATATATATATATATAGTGTTCGACAAACCTATACATTTGCTCGCCCCGGGCGAGTGGATTTAACCCCCGGGTGAGTAAATATTGGCCCAAGCAGCACACGTTTGGTACTAGGTGGCGAGTAGATTTTTTTGTGCGGCGAGTAGATTTTTTGGGGATTTGTCAACCCATATATATATATATGGCTCGTGATCTTGGGATCCTGGATCTACTCGGTAAGGAACCTATATATATATATATATATATATATATATATATATTTTACCATTAACTGAACTAAATAAAAAAAACTACACATATACATTTATCATATTGATTCCATATTTAATTATATACTCTTTTTTTATGTTACACATTTTGTCAATTTCATTTTTATTCAGTAATAGGAGAAAAAAGGGGAAGAGTACTGCAAGTGTAAAGACTAGGCTGGCAGCAGGTACAAAATTATTTATAAGGCTTCGTCCATGGTTAATCCGGGCGTGCGGAGGCGCGCTGAGGCTCAGGGAAAGCGGGTGCTTTCCCTGGCCTTAGACAGCGCGCCGTCCATGGGCGTGTCGGGGGCGTGTCGGCGGGCGGGCCAGTGACGTCACGGAGCTGGTTCGCCCTCATTGGGCGAACCGCTCACGTGACCAGCCCTGCGCTCTGGCAAGCGGGAAAATTTCAAATTTCCCTAAGACCTACGCTTCCGCGCGCTTGCGGAAGCGTAGGCGAGACCCTACTAAAGCCGCTCTCATTGCGGCTGTAGGGGCTCAGTGCCGAGTGGAAGCGCGCCTCAGCGCGCCTCAGCGCGCCTACGCC
The DNA here is from genome assembly GCF_040206685.1 of Ascaphus truei. Lineage (NCBI taxonomy): Eukaryota > Metazoa > Chordata > Amphibia > Anura > Ascaphidae > Ascaphus > Ascaphus truei. The sequence goes on from NC_134488.1 coordinate 99,302,495, forward strand.
CGCAAGCACTAAACATGGACGCGGCCTTAGGCATAACAGCCAAAATCTTGAAAAAAAACAAGATTTTGGCTGTTATGCCTAATAAATAATGTTGTACCTGCTGCCAGCCTAGTATTTACACTTGCAGTGCTCTACCCCTTCTTTCTCCAAACTTACTTCGTCTACGGATTGAAAGCACGCTAAGGAACAGAAGGTCTGTGTGTGAGTATATCCCATTTATTTGTAATCAGTATTTGTAATTCAGCCCTGCGGGAGAACGTCGTTGATACAGACACCACGTGAAGACGGACAAGTCTTTTGGTATACCAGGACAGCTTGCCCACTTCGGCATCACGGGGATCGACGGCATAGTCTTGCGGGAGAATCCAGTGGTCACAGACCTCACGTTAAACCGGTCAAGGTCAGCGGTATTCCCTTCTTCCCATCTATTTCGACTCTGTGCAGCATTGAGCCAACGTGGCTCTCATTAGTGAAGCCTGCATACAACGGGGTGACGGGAGGAGATGGAGCGGCTACGTTGGAGGATATCGGAGACATGGACCTCACGCTATAACACACAAGTTCAGCTGTATTAATCCCCATTCACAAGTATCCCGGGCATTTCCCTAAGTGATTATACTCTGTCTGCTCCACATATTATTGGGCTACCGAAGGATTGACTTTAAGAACTGTTCCATATCATTGACTCATCCCTGTCTGGGACTTATTGGACTATTCATAGAATCCACGCCTACACTGTTAATCATTAGAGCACCCACTCGGGATTCATTTCCCACACCTCTACTTATTCACTAATAGAACAACTTATTACATAGGTAAGAAAAGGAGAAGAGAAAACAAAGGCAGCAGAAAATGACCTTTTGCTGTCTGGCTCGTCAGAGAACGTTTGCGCAGTCACTTTTGCTGTTTTTTTAATATTGGGGACTTCATCCACTTTGGAGAGTTTAGACAGTGAAGTACCACTTCGCATCACTCGTGGGAACGGTAGAAGGGGGTTATTTTCCCCCAAGATATTGCCGCTATTGTTTGCTGCAGTTGTTTTCTCTCTCTTCCCCTTTTTCTCCCCCCTGTTGTCTATAGCTGTACAGCCACTTGGATACTTTCCATGTTTGGACCTCCCGGTTGCCTGTCACCTATGGATAGGATAAGTATCCTTACTTTTGCTGCACTATTTAGGATATAGGAACATTATTTTTGCTCTTCATATACCATTGTTTTTAATCCAGCATTACTGCACCGACACACTTTATTCGAGCAAATACCCAGTATGTACCTGGCAGATACCTGGAATGCGCCGCTCCTCACCTCTGACAAGCCCCGTTGCGTTTGCCTTCCCAGCCTGGGTTCATGCCTGGCTGACGGGCGGCTGATCTGTTAAATGATAATGATTAGGATTTAATAGGCTGCAATGCTTCGCGTGTCTACCAGATGGCATAAATTCATGAATTGTAATGCAGTATATATATATATATATACTGTGCAGTATTGCAGCCAGCGGGAATAAAATGCTTCAATCCCTGCCTGGAAAATACCTCAATGCACTCGGGCAGAAAACAGTCACAAACCTCAATACACCCGGGTATACCCGAATTCGTGGGACTAGCCGAGCTCGAATAAAGTGTGTCGCCAGTGTATATGCAATCCAATACAACCACAACACACATCACTGCGAAATGCTCAAAGAACCAAATTGGTCATCACTTGAGTCTAGGCGCAAAGTTCACCTTTCCTCTCTTGCCTTCAAATACTTTCTGGGCAAACTACCCAGCTATCTGAACAAGCTCCTCACCTCTACCACATGCAGCAATTATCATCTGACATCTGGCTGTTCATGGTCCCAATGTTCAACAAAATATCCGGCTGCTCCTCTTTCTCTTACCGTGCACCTTAAAACTGGAACAACCTACTGGAGACTCACACATCCACCATCAGTTTAAGTTCTTTCAAAACAAAAGCTGTCTCACATTTTAATCTGGTCTGTAACTGTTACATACGCCTATAATATATATTTTCTCTAACTGTGCATGCAATGTCTTGTATATAATGTATACCCTGTTCACTTATGTAACTGTATTTGTAACCATGTACTGTATTGTCATTTAACTCTATGCCCAGGACATACTTCAAAACGAGAGGTAACTCTTAATGTACTATTTCCTGGTAAAATATTTTATAAATAAATAAATATATATATATTTATTCCTTTTTATCTTTGCATTGAGGGTGTACCTTTGTTTCACATTCGATATCCCTATTTGATGTGTTTTCGTTTTTTCTTTACGCTACCCTTGCTCATGTTTATATTTCTCTTTGATATGAGCATACATGTACAACACCCTTGCTAAGTTTAGAAAATCCCTGCATGTCGTCCCTGGTAGCTGCAGGCAATGTAGCGGTTAAATTCTCACCAGGTCTCAGACATGTGAGTTAGTCACATTGTTGTTACTATACAGTATGTTGCCTTTTTAGAGGGGCAGTGTTAGTCACATTTAGTTCTGGAAGTTGATAGATGGTCACATGGTAATGGTGGGACCAGGGCTCAACATTTATTCTGCCCAGATACTGGGGAAGACTGTTGGTCACACCCCCTGGGTATAAAAGGTGGGTTCCTCCATTTTTGTACTCAGACCCCAGGGAGGATCCCAATGCCATTAGGGAAGACCCCAAGTAACATCAGGAGGATCCTGTTATGCCGGTGCTGCCCGCAGACCAGACCTGTCCCTTATACTGAGGTGGGGACGTATATGTGCACGCACCCGCAGCAAAAGGAGCGTGTCCGGAGTGTGGTGTTTTAGGCGTTGCCAGGCCAGGTGGTAATAGCTGTAACAATACTTGCCGGTTCCGGTAAAGAAGAGCCGTCGTAGGGAGCAGCGAGGTCAGTTGAGAGCCGGGGTCCAGAGCCAGAGAGTGCAATCCGCCAACCCGGGTCGTGACCTGAATAAACAGAGAAAGAAAGTGCAGAGTAGACACCCGTAGTGGAGACTATGTCGAGCAATGAGAGTGTGGCAAGAAAGGCAATATATAGTGCGGCTGACCAATCGGGAGCAGGGGCAGGCCTGGAGGAGTGCGTGGAGCTGACCTGGATAGGTCCCCTTGATTGACAGGCAGGTGAGCAAGTTTAGTCTGGGGAAATAGCCTGTACGTAAGTTGGGGGCGTGGTTTCACTGCTAGTGCAGTGAATAAATTATCTTCACCCAGCGCACGCTGTCCATGCGTGCGCCCGAGACTAATGGCAGCCACGTGAGAAGGGAGAGACTGCGGAGCAGAGGCGGGCCGCCGGAGACGACGGGGAAACCCCAGGGCAATGGAAGATGGCTGGCGCCAGCGAGGAGGACATTTTATGGCAGCAGCAGGAGGTAAGGGAGATATGCGCTGCAGCTGCCGAGACCCCCTAGTCCTCACAGTACCCCCCCTTCAGGATCGGCCTCAGGACGATCCTTCCATGGTTTGGAAGGAAACTTCTTTCGGAAGCGTTTGAGAAGCCCTGGTGCATGAATGTCTTTAAGAGGTACGCATGACCTCTCTTCGGGTCCAAAGCCCTTCCAATGGACCAAGAATTGAGCTTAACCTCTCGAGGGGCGGGAATCCAGTATAGTTTGGACCTCGTACTCTTCGTTGTCCTGTATAATCACAGGGTCTGGTTTAAGAGTGTGGTCCGGAAAGAGAGGACTGGAGACGAATGGCTTGAGAAGTGGTGTGAAAAACGTTAGGAATTCTTATGCTTTGAGGTAATTGAAGACGGAAGGCCACCGGGTTTACCTGCTCCATGATAGGAAATGGGCTCAGAAACCTATGTGCCAATTTAGGGGAAGGGGTTTTGAGGTGGATATTCTTGGAAGATAACCAAACCCTATCCCCTGGCTTGTAATTGGGTGCAGGTCAGTGACGATGGCCAGCCTGGTTTTTCGAAGTCAGAGAGGCCTTTTGAAGTGCCAACTGAATTCTAGTCCAAGAGTCCTGTAGGAGGGAGAAAAGTGATATTGGAAATAGGCAGGCGAGACGGGTGGAAATCGTAATTAATAAAGGAAGGTGTTTCCCGAGTGGATTAATTCCTGGATGAATTAAAGGCATACTCAGGCCAGGGGTGTAGTTTCGACCAGTCGTCCTGGGAGTCAGAGACGAAACACCTCAAGTACTTCTCGAGGGATTGATTGACCCTCTCAGTCTGCCCATTGGATTGAGGGTGATATCCTGACGAAAAGGAAGAAGAAATGCCCAGTCTTCTGGTGAAGGTTCTCCAGAATCTGGAAACAAATTGAGAGCCTTTGTCCGATACGATGGATGTGGGAATGCCTTGGATCCGGAAAATCTCTCTGGAGAAAATATCGGCAAGGGCTGGTGAGGAGAGTAATCCTTTGAGAGGAACGAAATGTGCCATCTTGGAAAACCGATCCACCACTACTAGAATGGTGTTCATGCCCTTCGACCTAGGCAATTCGACAATAAAGTCCATGGATATGTGGGACCAGGGGCGCTCCGGAATGGGTAAAGGTAAAAGAAAACCATGGGGTCTCTGACGAGGAATCTTATTGCGTGCACATACCGGACAAGCCCGAGTGAATTCAAGGATGGATTTGGCCATATTGGGCCACCAAAAGGTGCGACGGATGAGATCCAAATTTTTTTGTAATCCGGGTGTCCTGCCGAATGGGAAGCATGTCCCCAATCCAGAATCTCAGGAGCAAACCTGGGCTCTACGTACAAGGTGTCCTTCGGTATCTTGAGGTCACTAGGCAGATGTTTTTGAGATTTGATGATCCTTTCAAGATTTTTGAATGCAGCGACCACAAGGATCTTCTGCTTGGGAAGGATGGACTTGGTAGTCTTCACCGGTCTCTCTTCAGAAGAAAATTGCCTAGGGAGGGCATCCGCCTTGATGTTCTTGGTGCCGGGAATGTATGACAAAATAAAATTAAACCTGGAGAAAAATAACGACCAGCGGGCTTGGCGGGGACATAAGCGGCGGGCACTCTCGATGTATAACAAATTTTTATGGTCCGTGAGAATCGTGAACGGCTCTTTTGACCCCCCCAGTAGATGCATCCATTCCAGAAGAGCCAACTTGACGGCCAAAAGTTCCCTATTGCCCACGTCATAGTTTCTCTCACCTGGTGAAAACTTCTTAGAGAAAAAACCACAAGGATGAAGTTTATCCTGAAGAGAAAATCTCTGGGATAGGACTGCACCAGCCCCGCAGTCCGAAGCGTCTACCTCTAGGGTTAAAGGAAAATCGGTATTCGGGTGTCGCAGGATGGGAGCTGAGACAAATGCTTGTTTAAATGTCTTGAAAGCCATGAATGTGTCAGGTGACCAAGACGAAGGATCAGCCCTTTTTTGGGTCAGCGCCGTGATCGGGACGATGACGATGGGAAAGTTGCGAATACATTTTCGATAATAATTGGAAAATCCAAGAAACCGCTGAATAGACTTGAGGGAATCGGGTTGCGGCCAATCCAGTACGGCTTTCAATTTCTCGGTATCCATGGCCAATCCCTTGTTGGAAATAATATACCCAAGAAAGGAGGTGGTAGACTGGTGAAAGAGGCACTTCTCCATCTTGGCAAACAAGCAGTTCTCTCGGAGGCGGGAGAGAACAAACTTCGTATGGATAACATGGTCCTGTAGATTCTTAGAAAAAATGAGAATGTCATCCAGGTAAACAATTACAAAACGGTTAAGGACATCCCGAAAATGTAATTGATAAAGTCATGAAAGACCGCTGGAGCGTTGCATAAGCCGAAGGGCATCACGAGATATTCGTAGTGGCCGCTACGGGTGTTGAAGGCGGTCTTCCACTCGTCGCCCTTCCGGATGCGAATGAGGTTATAAGCACCCCGAAGATCGAGCTTGGAAAACAGGTTATCACCTTGAAGTCTGTCGAAGAGTTCAGAGATGAGTGGGTAGTGGTTCTTCACCGTAATGCGGTTTAGTCCCCAGTAGTCAATACACGGTCTGAGAGTACCGTCTTTCTTTTTAACGAAAAATAATCCAGCACCCGCGGGCGAATTGGTGTGCCGCATGAAGCCTCGCTTCAAGTTCTCGCGAATATATTCGTCCATGGCTTCCGTCTCAGGCAGAGAGAGGGGGTAGGATTTAGACTTGGGCAATGTGTATCCAGGTACCAAAGCTATCAGGCAATCTTATGATTGGTGTGGAGGTAGTAGCTCGGATTAAATTTTGCTGAAGACATCCAGAAAATCTGCGTACGGGGCGGGTATACCTCCCTTAGGGTTGGATGTATTAGCCAGCAATACTTGCCGGTTCCGGTAAAGAAGAGCCGTAGTCATTGCCGTTAGCCAAGGTCAGGGAGAGGAGAGTTCCGGAAGGTCGATGTCCAAGCAGAGGTCGAGAGGCGTAGGGAGCAGCGAGGTCAGTTGAGAGCCGGGGTCCAGAGCCAGAGAGTGCAATCCGCTAAGCCGGGTCGTGACCTGAATAAACAGAGGAAGAAAGTGCAGAGTAGACATCTGTAGTGGAGACTATGTCGAGCAATGAGAGAGTGGCAAGAAAGGCAATATATAGTGCGGCTGACCAATCGGGAGCGAGGGCAGGCCTGAAGGAGTGTGTGGAGCTGACCTGGATAGGTCCCCTTGATTGGCAGGCAGGTGAGCAAGTTTGGTCTGGAGAAATAGCCTGTACGTAAGTTGGGGGCGTGGTTTCACTGCTAGTGCAGTGAATAAATTATCTTCACCCGGTGCGCGCTGTCAATGGGACTAATGGCAGCCACGTGAGAAGGGAGAGACTGCGGAGCAGAGGTGGGCCGCTGAAGACGGCAAGGAAACACCAGGGCAACGGAAGATGGCTGGCACCGGTGAGGAGGACGTCTTAAGGCAGCAGGAGTTAAGGGAGATATGCGCTGTGGCTGCCGAGACCCCCTAGTCCTCACAGATCCCCTTACATCCAGGTGGACTCCAGGAAAGTCTCCAGGTTATCCAAAACCTTCCTCCAAAACCTGGCCCCACGGCCTCCTTCCACATTACTGTTGGAAGTTATCATACACCCAGTAGCGCAAGCACGCTGCCTAGGGGTCACACTCAACTCCTCTTTCACATTCTCCTCTCACATTCAAAACATATCTAAAACATGTCACTTTTTCCTCTGCAGTATCACAAAGATACCGCCCTATACTCAGTTGCTCGACTGCTAAAACGCTGACACAGACCCTCATTCTCTCTCGTCTCGATTACTGTAATCTCCTGCTGTCCAGCCTTCCTGCCTCTCACCTGTCTCCCCTACAATCTATTTGTATGGGATATAATCCCAGTGTTCAGGGCTCAGCTATCCTAGGTACATAATATAAATGTACATTTGATCACAACAGTGATAAATCCATCCAGACACTTGAGCATAAATAAAAGCTGTATGAGAATCACTGTGGTAATATAAGCAGAAAAGGTGTACTAGTTAAACTGGAGGAATGACACAGATCTCTATATATACCATAAAGGTACTGTCTAAATCCCCAGTAAAACCAAAGTACATACCATGATAAGCAGTCCTTGTTGGAGTCTCAGTGGAACAGCTGCTCAGTCTTTGATGAATGCGTGCATCACGCCAGTAGCATAAGTAGGTAGTGTGTGGTCCCGTGGGGTCCGATGGCGGAGCACTGCAAACACAAGCAATGGGGGCTGCAAACCAGTTCCAGATTAAAAAGAATTTATTGGGTGGTCATAGGGAGTACAAGAACACTCTGACGCGTTTCAGGACCTAAGTCCCTTTATCAAAGAGTAGATGCGCGTCTGCTATGTTCCCCGTTATAAACTCTGGCTCCCGCCCCCAACGATAACGTCACGGGGACTCCAAGTATCGCGCGAGTTGCTGAATAAGCTAGCCCATTGGTAGATATGACAACCAATGGCGCAACTGGCTAGAGAATAGCCTCCCCTGTGGGAGTGGCCTGGGAGCCATGTGTATAATGGGGAGATAACAATATATACAAAACACAGCGTGAATAACAACAAAAATTGCTTACTAAAGCTATACTAATTTAAAAGCGCAATCATTAAAAACACAAGTGATGGAGAAGCTGTCTAATGTCTAGCACATACACTATTATGCTAGTTCTCAGGAAGTGAATTGTATCAGATAAGCAAACAGAGTTATACATACAAATTGGTCCATAATGAGCAAACATCATAGCCATACGTATATGGACGTATATATAGCCTTATCTAAGATTAATAACTTTCTAGAAGTCACCTTCTCATACCCCAAATAGATAAATGGGTAGAGCAGCTCTGTAATAAAAGTAGGTGTATATATATATAACAATGCTATATGGAAACCATACATATATAGATTCGTGGGGACAGGATATTGTATTCCCAGTATGTAAGACGTCTAATCAATTCATTAGAACCAGATAATACCACAAAGTTTTTTCAGTCTTGTCACTATAGCACAATCCATTATCTGTGCATCTAATAGCCACACTAGATGCATGGGGGTATATGAAACATAAACAATGGTTAAACATTGGTAAGTATACATGACATTGCCATATGTAAACCACACAAGGAGATATTAAAATTAATGCATATGAACAAAATAATACAGGCATACCCCGCATTAACGTACGCAATGGGACCGGAGCATGTATGTAAAGCGAAAATGTACTTAAAGTGAAGCACTACCTTTTCCCACTTATCGATGCACGTACTGTACGGCAATCGTCATATACGTGCATAACTGATGTAAATAACACATTTGTAACCGGCTCTATAGTCTCCCCGCTTGCGTACAGCTTCGGTACAGGTAGGGAGCCGGTATTGCTGTTCAGGATGTACTGACAGGCGCACGCGCGAGCTGCCGTTTGCCTATTGGGCGACATGTACTTACTCGCGAGTGTACTTAAAGTGAGTGACCTTAAAGCGGGGTATGCCTGTACTTCAAGATGTGTAGTCTTATTACCATAAGAAAATCTACTTTTCGTGCATCTGATATCCCTAGTACGTACATCGGGGTATATATATATCATAGACAATAGTTTGATATTGATCTAAAAACCATCTTGATGTCCATCAAATGGATAAATGGGCAGCACAACTCCATAATGAATATAAATGGATGTATGTAACATGACTGTGTACAATCTATATATGTGGACAAGAATATTGTTGCAGATGGCTATGCAGGTGGTATATATGCCTTGTTGTTAGTATATGGAGACAAGATTACATAACACCTAATTTAACCAAGGAAATGTTTGAGTTCCCAGTCTAGATTCATGCCCCTGGGTACCAATGTCCCAAGGGCATAAATCCAGAACATTTCTCTTTTATTGAGGAGAGATTCTCTATCTCCTCCACGAATATGAGGATGTATATGTTCGATTGCACTAAAAGAGAAATTCTGCAAAGAACCAGATTGACATTTTGTAAAGTGCCGCGCAACTGGGTATCTCTCATCTTTATTTTTAATTGTTCTAACGTGTTCTACAATCCTCTCTCTTAGTGGGCGGATTGTCCTGCCCACATAAGAGCTGCCACAAGTACATCTCAGTGTGTATACTACAAATTTGGTGTTACATGTCATCAAGGAACTAAGAGTGTGATTTCTCTTTGTATGTATATTGTTTATGTGTTTCATGGGGGAGGCGTATCGGCACATTCTACAGTTGCCACAACTGAAGAAGCCCTTGACTTTGGGTTTATTATTCTTTTTATTGGGATCAAAAAGACTGGGTGAAATTCTATTGGCAATTGTTGTAGCCCTCCTGAAAACTATTTCTGGCTGATCTAATGTATAGTTATCCAGATCCTTGTCAAGTTTGAGTATATCCCAGTGTTTTGTCAAAATGGCTCTGATTTGGTTTGACAAAACACTGGGATATACTCAAACTTGACAAGGACCTGGATAACTATACATTAGATCAGCCAAAAATAGTTTTCCGGAGGGCTAAAACAATTGCCAATAGAATTTCACCCAGTCTTTTTGATCCCAATAAAAAGAATAATAAACCCAAAGTCAAAGGCTTCTTCAGTTGTGGCAACTGTAGAATGTGCCGATACGCCTCCCCCATGAAACACATAAAAAATATACATACAAAGAGAAATCACACTCTTAGGGCCTCATGCAGTAAGCCCCGATACAAAATTTTCGGCACGAATTGCGAAAATGTATTTTTTGGGCGATTTGCCCTCGCAGTATTCAGTAAGGGCCGAATCCTTCCGATCCCTGCTGAAGCACTGCGAAAGCAAAGCTGCCGATGAGCTGTGGCGATACAGCCTGGCTCCCGATAAGGCTCCCGATAAGCCTTTGGTGCCGATAGATGTTTGCAGCTGAGAGAGACAAGCCGCTCTCTCAGCGCAAACTTCGGCACCAAAAAAAGTATTTAAAAACAACTTTTATTTATACTCTACATGTGCAGGGGGTCTTCGGAGCTGAACCGCGTTGGTTTGAGGTCCGGGGACCCCCTGCCCCCCGAGATACAGGCCCCTTTATGAGGTGCCGGTATCCCTCGGCGTTTAAAGGTCCCGATCACGTGACCGCGGCCTGTAAACAAACCAGAGGGATACCGGCACCCCATAAAGGGGCCTGTATCTCGGGGGGCAGGGGGTCCCCGGACCTCAAACCAACGCTGTTCTGCTCCGGAGACCCTCTGCACATGTATAGTATAAATAAAACACACACACATCAATAAAGACTCGTTCCTTACCTTGGCGGCTATGTGCAACGGTAATGAAGCAGCATGAATGTCTTTTTAATTATACTGTACAGTGAGCAGGGGGTCCCCTGAGCTGAACCGCATTGCTTTGTGGACCAGGGACCCCCTGCTTCCCGAGTTACAGGCCCCGGTATGTGTCATCGGGTGGCAGTGTCGCCGCCATGTTTATAGCGTCCCCGCAATAAACATGGCGTCCACACTGTAACCGATGGCCCAAACCGGGGCCTGTAACTCGGGAGGCAGGGGGTCTCTGAGCCACAAATAAATGCGCTTCAGCTCAGGGGGCCTCCTGCTTCCGCACAATATTATTAAAATACATTAATGCTGCTTCATTACCATAGCAGATAGCCGCTAAGGCAATGAAGGGGTTAACGCATAGTAGCATGTTTATTGGGGACAAATGCCCCCAATAAACATAGCAGCAATACACAACATACAGTATAGTAATGGGCAGAATGACTATTATCCACAAATGGATAATAGTGCAGTTGTCCATTTACAATACATACACAACAATAAAGACTTTAAATACATATAGCACTCACCCATGTCCCACTGCCACGATGAAGGCCATCCTCATCTTCATCCTGCCCATGCCCCATCCGCTTCTGCAAAACAAACACAAGAATTACAACATCCAAATTAATGTCCCCTAACCCCTTAATCACCATAGCGGTTATTAACCGCTACAGTTATTAAGGGGTTAAGCCACCATCACCCACATACCCTCCCCCACAAAGCCCCCCAACCACCCATCACCCAATACCCACAGGGGAGTCCTACCAAATACCCTTGGGCCTAATACCCCCTCCCCCAGCACATACAGTACAATAATGTGCCAAATAACTATTATCCACATAGGGATAATACATTATTTGGCCATTATTAAACACATTCAATAACGTTAAAATGTAAATAAAATTGTACTAACCTCATCAATAAGAAGTCTCCGTCGCCAGCATCATCCTTGGGGTCCGTTGCCAACATTAGAAATAGCCACAACATTTCAATATCATTAACATAACACTGAACCCCTTAATCACCTTATCGGGTACTAACCTGAAAGGTAATTAAGGGGTGAAGCCATCCTGCAATGCCTACAACAGTTATGCATAACATCTTCAGTGAAATAAAAACCAATTGCCTAACCAAATTCCATTTAATCATTCCATCTGTAGGCTCACATGCCTCATAAAACATTGCATTTACAGTGTATACATGTAGCATAACATGTAAACTGCATGTACACGCTGCAAATCAATGTTAACAATACAATAATGCCACTCAAATCGCCATACATCACAAGAAGTATATTATTTAATACAATAAACTCACCATCAATGAATTACCACACATCAATTACATCCCTAAACAATTAAAATACCATCCATACCAATTACACAATGAACTAAAGCTATCCTAACAGAGAACCACTTCAAAACATAGAAAAAAGTACACCAACAAATACAATATACTAAAGCAAGGCTTTCCATATCCTATTGTACGGCCTGGAAGCCCAAAACTTACATCTGTCTAAAAATAAAATACATTTAGCACACATCAATGCATAGCCACAATGATTAACAATACAGAATTAGAAGCTTTAACAACACTATCATTTCTTACCCTGTATATATATCTGTACACATACATACAGACATACATACAGTGGGAAGAAATGATATGCATTATAAAAAATGAAAACATGAAAAAGCAACACAAAAAACAGTTACATTAAGTACATTTCTTTATTTAACTTACCATTACTTGCCCCCACCGACTCCCGTTGATCAGCTTACTCACGAACCAATCCACGACACCATCCACGACACCATCCAGGAACAAATCCACGACACAATCCAGGAACAAATCCACGAACCAAACCAGGAACCAATCCAAGAACAAGTGCAGGAACCAATCCAGGAAGCAAGCCACGAAGAAATCCAAGAAACAATCCACGACACGATCCAGGAACAGGAACCCATAAAAGAAAAGAAAAAAACAAATTAAACATTAAAATAATAAAACATGACAATCAAGGGTTGTACTAGTTTTATTCTTAGTGAATCTGTATTACAATACCTTGTTCCGGGGTCTTCTTGACATCCGGTGCCACGCCCTGGTCTTCAATCTTCAGGAGGAGGTCCGTCCTCCTCGGCATCTGCCTTCAAAATGAGACGACATAGGCTTTTATAGGCCTATGATGTCACATTTGTCGTCATATGGTTCCCACGGCCCTGATTGGGCCGTGAAAACCATGTGTTTTGGCCGATGTAAAAAAATTGATGACGTCACTTAAAGGCAATGCCAGCACAGCCAATCAGAATGGCTTTGCTGCTATTGCCTTTAAGAAAACGTCATGAAATGACACATGGCCGGACTCACATGGTAAGCCAGCCAATCAGAGCGTGGGAACTCCATCCCTACTCTGATTGGTTCAAGTACCATGTGAGTCCGGCCATGTGTCATTTCATGACGTTTTCTTAAAGGCAATAGCAGCAAAGCCATTCTGATTGGCTGTGCTGGCATTGCCTTTAAGTGACGTCATCAATTTTTTTACATCGGCCAAAACACATGGTTTTCACGGCCCAATCAGGGCCGTGGGAACCATATGACGACAAATGTGACGTCATAGGCCTATAAAAGCCTATGTCGTCTCATTTTGAAGGCAGATGCCGAGGAGGACGGACCTCCTCCTGAAGATTGAAGACCAGGGCGTGGCACCGGATGTCAAGAAGACCCCGGAACAAGGTATTGTAATACAGATTCACTAAGAATAAAACTAGTACAACCCTTGATTGTCATGTTTTATTATTTTAATGTTTAATTTGTTTTTTTCTTTTCTTTTATGGGTTCCTGTTCCTGGATCGTGTCGTGGATTGTTTCTTGGATTTCTTCGTGGCTTGCTTCCTGGATTGGTTCCTGCACTTGTTCTTGGATTGGTTCCTGGTTTGGTTCGTGGATTTGTTCCTGGATTGTGTCGTGGATTTGTTCCTGGATGGTGTCGTGGATGGTGTCGTGGATTGGTTCGTGAGTAAGCTGATCAACGGGAGTCGGTGGGGGCAAGTAATGGTAAGTTAAATAAAGAAATGTACTTAATGTAACTGTTTTTTGTGTTGCTTTTTCATGTTTTCATTTTTTATAATGCATATCATTTCTTCCCACTGTATGTATGTCTGTATGTATGTGTACAGATATATATACAGGGTAAGAAATGATAGTGTTGTTAAAGCTTCTAATTCTGTATTGTTAATCATTGTGGCTATGCATTGATGTGTGCTAAATGTATTTTATTTTTAGACAGATGTAAGTTTTGGGCTTCCAGGCCGTACAATAGGATATGGAAAGCCTTGCTTTAGTATATTGTATTTGTTGGTGTACTTTTTTCTATGTTTTGAAGTGGTTCTCTGTTAGGATAGCTTTAGTTCATTGTGTAATTGGTATGGATGGTATTTTAATTGTTTAGGGATGTAATTGATGTGTGGTAATTCATTGATGGTGAGTTTATTGTATTAAATAATATACTTCTTGTGATGTATGGCGATTTGAGTGGCATTATTGTATTGTTAACATTGATTTGCAGCGTGTACATGCAGTTTACATGTTATGCTACATGTATACACTGTAAATGCAATGTTTTATGAGGCATGTGAGCCTACAGATGGAATGATTAAATGGAATTTGGTTAGGCAATTGGTTTTTATTTCACTGAAGATGTTATGCATAACTGTTGTAGGCATTGCAGGATGGCTTCACCCCTTAATTACCTTTCAGGTTAGTACCCGATAAGGTGATTAAGGGGTTCAGTGTTATGTTAATGATATTGAAATGTTGTGGCTATTTCTAATGTTGGCAACGGACCCCAAGGATGATGCTGGCGACGGAGACTTCTTATTGATGAGGTTAGTACAATTTTATTTACATTTTAACGTTATTGAATGTGTTTAATAATGGCCAAATAATGTATTATCCCTATGTGGATAATAGTTATTTGGCACATTATTGTACTGTATGTGCTGGGGGAGGGGGTATTAGGCCCAAGGGTATTTGGTAGGACTCCCCTGTGGGTATTGGGTGAGGGTGGTTGGGGGGCTTTGTGGGGGAGGGTATGTGGGTGATGGTGGCTTAACCCCTTAATAACTGTAGCGGTTAATAACCGCTATGGTGATTAAGGGGTTAGGGGACATTAATTTGGATGTTGTAATTCTTGTGTTTGTTTTGCAGAAGCGGATGGGGCATGGGCAGGATGAAGATGAGGATGGCCTTCATCGTGGCAGTGGGACATGGGTGAGTGCTATATGTATTTAAAGTCTTTATTGTTGTGTATGTATTGTAAATGGACAACTGCACTATTATCCATTTGTGGATAATAGTCATTCTGCCCATTACTATACTGTATGTTAGGTGGGTATAGGTGTTGTTGGGTATATATATATATATATATATATATATATATATATATATATATATATATATATATATAATTATTTAATTATTTATTTAATTCGTTATTGTGGTGCTGGGGTGTTTTTTTTTTATTATTGTGGGTAGTGGGGGTGTGTGAAGGGGGCATTAGCCCCAACGGTGGTTGTTTAGGGCTTGCGGGTGGGTAGCGGGAGGCCTTAACCCCTTCAGGACCGTAGCGGTATTAACCGCTACGGTCGTGAAGGGGTTAAGTGCCCCCGCATCCCCCCCGCAAGTCCTAAACTCACACCCAGGGCCAAATACCCCCCTCACCCATCCCCGCTACCCACAATAACGCTGGCACGGTGGGTTAACCCCTTCATTGCCTTAGCGGTTAGCCGCTAAGGTAATGAAGTGGCTTTTAAATGCCTTTTTCCTGCCTCGGATGCATGCCGGGGGGCTCCGGTGCGGGTATCAGCTCCGGAGACCCCCGGCATCAATCACAGGCAGGAAAAAGGGCTGATTTTTCCTAAGTGTCGCCCTTGCCGATGCTTCTCCTTCAGCAAGTTGCCAACTTTAGTTGGCGGGCTGGATTGGCCATAAAATCTCCAATCTGGCCTGCCGATCAGCACCAAAAAGCTGATCGGGGCTTACTGAATTCAGGCGGGAAAAAAAAGTCCCGATAAGTGGCTTATCGGCAGCCGGGTGGCGAAAAAATTGCCGATAATTCCCACTTATCGGAGCTTACTGAATCAGGAGGGCAAAAAACGGCTATAAAATGCCGAAAAAGCCTTATCGGGGCTTACTGCATGAGGCCCTAAGTTCCTTGATGACATGCAACACCAAATTTGTAGTATACACACTGAGATGTGCATGTGGCAGCTCTTATGTGGGCAGGACAATCTGCCCACTAAGAGAGAGGATTGTAGAACACGTTAGAACAATTAAAAATAAAGATGAGAGATACCCAGTTGCGCGCCACTTTACAAAATGTCAATCTGGTTCTTTGCAGAATTTCTCTTTTAGTGCAATCGAACATATACGCCCTCATATTCGTGGAGGAGATAGAGAATCTCTCCTCAATAAAAGAGAAATGTTCTGGATTTATGCCCTTGGGACATTGGTGCCCAAGGGCATGAATCTAGACTGGGAACTCAAACATTTCCTTGGTTAAATTAGGTGTTATGTAATCTTGTCTCCATATACTAACAACAAGGCATATATACCACCTGCATAGCCATCTGCAACAATATTCTTGTCCACATATATAGATTGTACACAGTCAGGTTACATACATCCATTTATATTCATTATGGAGTTGTGCTGCCCATTTATCCATTTGATGGACATCAAGATGGTTTTTAGATCAATATCAAACTATTGTCTATGATATATATACCCCGATGTACGTACTAGGGATATCAGATGCACGAAAAGTAGATTTTCTTATGGTAATAAGACTACACATCTTGTAGTATTATTTTGTTCATATGCATTAATTTTAATATCTCCTTGTGTGGTTTACATATGGCAATGTCATGTATACTTACCAATATTTAACCATTGTTTATGTTTCATATATTCCCCCGTGCATCTAGTGTGGCTATTAGTGCACAGATAATGGATTGTGCTATAGTGACAAGACTGAAAAAACTTTGTGGTATTATCTGGTTCTAATGTATTGATTAGACGTCTTACATACTGGGAATACAATATCCTGTCCCCACGAATCTCTATATGTATGGTTTCCATATAGCAATGTTATATATATATACACACCTACTTTTATTACAGAGCTGCTCTACCCATTTATCTATTTGGGGTATGAGAAGGTGACTTCTAGAAAGTTATTAATCTTAGATAAGGCTATATATACGTCCATATACGTATGGCTATGATGTTTGCTCATTATGGACCAATTTGTATGTATAACTCTGTTTGCTTATCTGATACAATTCACTTCCTGAGAACTAGCATAATAGTGTATGTGCTAGACATTAGACAGCTTCTCCATCACTTGTGTTTTTAATGATTGCACTTTTAAATTAGTATAGCTTTAGTAAGCAATTTTTGTTGTTATTCACGCTGTGTTTTGTATATATTGTTATCTCCCCATTATACACATGGCTCCCAGGCCACTCCCACAGGGGAGGCTATTCTTTAGCCAGTTGCGCCATTGGTTGTCATATCTACCAATGGGCTAGCTTATTCAGCAACTCGCGCGATACTTGGAGTCCCCGTGACGTCATCGTTGGGGGCGGGAGCCAGAGTTTATAACGGGGAACATAGCAGACACGCATCTACTCTTTGATAAAGGGACTTAGGTCCTGAAACGCGTCAGAGTGTTCTTGTACTCCCTATGACCACCCAATAAATTCTTTTTAATCTGGAACTGGTTTGCAGCCCCCATTGCTTGTGTTTGCAGTGCTCCGCCATCGGACCCCACGGGACCACACACTCCCCTACAATCTATCCTTAACGCTGCTGCCAGAATCACTCTGCTCTTTCCTAAATCTGACTCGGCGTCTCCCCTGCTGAAATCCCTCTCCTGGCTTCCTATCAAATCCCGCAGCTCACACTCAATTCTCCTCCTCACTTTTAAAGCTTTACACTCTTTTGCCCCTCCATACATCTCAGTCCTAATTTCTCGCTATGCACCATCCTGACTCCTGCGTTCCCGACTCCTGTGTTCCTCTCAAGGAAGTCTTCGCTCTAACCCCTTTGTATCTAATGCCCAAATCCCACCTTAAACCTTTCTCACTAACTGCCCCACACCTCTGGAATGCCCTTCCCCTCAATACCTGACTAGCACCCTCTCTATCCACCTTTAAGACCCACCTTAAAACACACTTGCTTAACAAAGCATATGAGTAGCTCAGTGACTAACACTATACACCTGATACATAAACTTGGCCCCTTGCAGACGCACTTACCAGTATACCCTCCTACTGTATCTGTGTGTTCCTCCTACCAATTAAATTGTAAGCTCTTCGGAGCAGGGACTCCTTTTCATAAATGTTACTTTTATGTCTGAAGAACTTATTCCCATGATCTATTATTTGTTATTTATATGATTGTCATGTGTATTACTGCTGTGAAGTGCTATGTACATTAATGGCGCTATATAAAGACATACATACATACATAACCCATTGTTCTAGTATTTAAGGGAAATAGGGTTCCCTTTATTGCTCCCACTGCACCATTTTTCACACACCATTTTTATTGTTTTATTTGGGTTGCTGTTTGATCTCTATAAGTTTTATAATATATAATGTTCTTTATAGCTTACTTTGCTTTATTTATCTTCCTTTCGAGAAAACTGTATTTTATATCTCACTATGCTAAAGCTTACTGCAACATTATCAGAAATAACACATACTAAGCATTTTAAAGAGTCAAAACATGACAAATCCAATGTGTTTTTTTAAATAATTTCTATAGTATTAGATAGTACTGTCTGCATTTTTTTTTTACTCCTAATGCCATTTTTATTTTATTTTTTAATGTATTGATCATCCTTACAGTAGGTTGCTACAGCAACCATTTACAAAGTCATATCCACGTCCTCTTTTGAAACAGGCTCTGACACACAACTTTTTGAGTTCTGTTCTTTGGCAACAAAGTATCACAAACATATCTGTTGCTATGTTCCAAACAGCAGACTGTCTATTACTCTGAAAGCTGTAACAATAATGTGTTACACTTAGTGATATACAGTAATGTTACATTGCAGCTGCAGAATTTCACAGACTGCAGCACAAAGTTAGGGGGCGGCCATTTCGTTAGACACACAATCAGGATTTTTACAGATTTATAACAGGAGCATCAAACGATTGCCAGTTTAGGTAAGAATGTAGAATTATACATCATCACATGCTTTACACATAAAAAGAAGGAAAAAAGAGGGGGAAGTAGTTTATTATTTGAAATCCATAAAATTATTAATTTTATTTTATTATTAAATCCATTTTAGGACATGCTACTTTTGCATATATTTGGTTTAGTGAAATCAATGGTAATTCAGGAATAATACTAAACACACTGTACTATCCTTACATATTATTTTATCCCTGATGTACGACTGTTTGAGATTATATATGAAGCGTCAATAAGGACAGTATACTTCAAAACACTATGCTGGAACATGATTTAAATTGGTGGATGAAAACAGATAATCCTACCAATCGGATCAGCGAACACATAACTTTATTTCACTAAATATTTATATATTTGATTTCTCCGTTTTCAATGGTATTTTTTTCTTTTGAGAAATATGGAGCTGTTTTATGCAATGAGGTTACGTCCGTTTTGCAGCCAGGAGATTTTAGTAAAAGTCCCTTCGTTTCTGTGAGTTACCCCATAAAAAGTGCCCTGCTAGTTTAACTTCCCTATTTCTGGAGTAACTAGGATGCGCCATGAATTGTTGAAATATGCACTAAAGATGTGGATGAACCTTTGACACCATGATCTCCCCACATGCTCCCTCCTCACCATGCTCTCCTCCACATGCTCCCTCCTCACCATGCTCTCCTCCACATGCCCCCTCCTCACCATGCTCTCCTCCACATGCTCCCGCCTCACCATGCTCTCCTCCACATGCCCCCTCCTCACCATGCTCTCCTCCACATGCTCCCTCCTCACCATGCTCTCCTCCACATGCTCCCTCCTCACCATACTCTCCTCCACATGCTCCCTCCTCGCCATGCTCTCCCCACATGCCCCCGCCTCACCATGCTCTCCTCCACATGCTCCCTCCTCACCATGCTCTCCTCCACATGCTCCCTCCTCACCATGCTCTCCTCCACATGCCCCCTCCTCACCATGCTCTCCTCCACATGCTCCCTCCTCGCCATGCTCTCCCCACATGCTCCCTCCTCACCATGCTCTCCTCCACATGCTCCCTCCTTGCCATGCTCTCCTCCACATGCTCCCTCCTCGCCATGCTCTCCCCACATGCCCCCTCCTCACCATGCTCTCCTCCACATGCTCCCTCCTCACCACGTTCTCTCCCTGCTCCTTCACCCACCATGCTCTCTCCCCACCCTCTCCCTCACCACGCTTTACCCCACTCACTCTCTTCCCACCCCTTCCCTCCATCGCCAAGCTCTCTCCACACCCCTTCACTCCCTCACCATGTTCTCTCCACACCCTTCCACTCCCTCACCATGTTCTCTCCCCATACTCTCTCCCCATCCCCTTCCTCACCATGCTCTCTCCCCACCAATTCCCTCATAGGGTTGCCAGGTGTCCGGTATTGAACCGGACAGCCTGGTATTTGGTTACTCTGTCCGGTAAAAAATGAGAGATAATACCGGACATGTATGGGGGGGGGGGGGGTGACATGTATGTGTACGGGGCGGGGGGGCAATCTCTCTGGACTTGGTAACCAATTGCGGGATTTCCCTTGAGAAGGGAGAGCACAGGGCTGTTGCTGCTAGGGGGCTGGGCAGCTTCCTACACCCTGATTGGCTGCTGCTGTGCAATGCCAAAAATCAGAGGAAAAGCATGTAGCAGAGAGAGGTGAGGTTGTGTCCTGTGTGTGTGTGTGTATGTGTCTTCTCTGGCTGTCCTGTGGGGGTGATAATGACAGGGAGGGGGGGTGAGAGGATGAAGGGAGGGGGCGGGGGGATGAGAGGATGAAGGGAGGGAGGGATGAGAGGGGGGATAAGAGGATGAGGGGAAGGGGGTGAGAGGATGAAGGGAGGGGGTGAGAGAGGATGAGGGGGGCATGAGAGGACAAGGGGGTGGGAGGGTGAGAGGATAAGGGGAGAGAGAGAGGATGAGGAGCGGTGCAGTATTGCTCGGTATGGGCTTGCAGGTCAGTTATTTATAAATGATCTGACCATTACGTAATTTGTTCCAAATTTCACTCCAAGCGTGCACCAATTTGCACTATTTCATATTCATATTTCCTAAAACAATCCTTGGAAGGGCACTCCCTCCCAAGACTCCTCCCCAGATTTTTTTTTACGAAACAGAATATAAAGTGGTGCAAATTGGTGAATTTTAGAAAAAATGACGTAACAGTCAGGTAATTTATAAATAACATTCTTCCTCAGCAACGATTCTTGCGCGTGTCACACCTTTCACCATTTTGTCCAGTATTTTTGGACAAGCCACCAGGCAACCCTACTCCCTCACCATGCTCTTTCCCTGTCCTCTCCCTCACCATGCTCTCTCCCCGCCCCTACCCTCACTATGCTCTCTCTCAGCCCCCCTCCCCCAGGGCCCAACTTAGAATCTGGGCCTTGAGAGGGATAAGGGAGCCCACCCAGGTGCTAACCCTACAGAACAGCAGACAGGATGGGCCCCTAACCAGTCGGGTCCCGGTGCAGCTGAACTGTCTGCACATATTGTAGTTCCACCACTGGCCGGCTATACGGAACAGATACGTAGCTGAGGGTACTATCAGTATTCATGTCAAGACAAGCTAATCACAATTGCTATTTAGCATATTTAGAAATACCCAATTTACACTGAACCTTTGTGGTCAGTTTCCATATAGTAAATTGTTCAAGTAATTTAGGAAGATGTTGCAATATATTCACTGGCCTCTGATATTGCATTCCAGTTCTACCACTTGCAGATGTTTTGTTAACCTTACAGTACAGCAGTACTGTATCTCCAGACATGCAAGACCAGTATGTTACTGTACTTATGATATTTGCTCCACCAGAAGATGTTTCTGGCCCTGTGCTACTATTCAGTGCTGAATAAATGCAAAGCACTACGGCCCATCCAAATCAATGTGCTACAAGAGGTTTCAAAGCTTAGCACTGCTTAATAAATATGGCCCATAGTTGACTTTTTAGGCTTCACATGTACCTCTAGTTCACTTATAGGGGCAACATGATTGAGTAACTATTAAATAACTCAATTTATTTGGACACCTGATAAGAATATTACTATTGTAACGTAGTCAAGTATAAATTAGTTTTATCCTGCCTCATTAACATCCCACATGGCCATACAACTCTTTAGGCGCTACAGACAATACTTTTGGCAAAAAAAAAATGGCAAAATCCTAGAAATCTTACGGAATATCTTAAATGACCTTCTGCGGCCCCAATTGGCATTTCATAAGGTGATTGTTATGCACTTACTTAGCGCGTCATGTGTCGGCTGACGCTCCTAGCAAAAGAAAGCTATTTATATCACTGAAAAGGGGTGTGTTTAGGGGCGTGCATATTGTTTTGCCCTGGCCTGGTGCAGCATACAACAAAATAGGAAATCGTTATCTAATTAGGGATCGCGATATTCTCCATACAATTTGATTAGCACTTATCTTGGTAAATAGCTTAATATTCAAGCACTACTTACACTTTTTCAGACCACTTTCTGATAAAGTGTTTTTTTTTTAAATATTAAAAATACATATTTTATGGGGTGTTTTTATTTTACAAACAATATTGATATCTATATTAAAACATATATATATATATATATATATATGTAGAAGATTGACCTAGGCGCAAATATGACAGGGAAGAGAGAAAACACAGAAAGAAATCATAGGGCAGTATATCTATTACATAGACTTTGAGATGGTAAGAGATGCGCTTACACTGATTAGATGGGTAAGAGCCTGTAATCCTCTATGGGACTCGCCAACGTTGTATTAACTCTGCGGCTGCTGGATCTCCAGATGTCCTCTCCACGGGAACACAGATGCTGCTGCTGCATGCACTTCTTGTTCCTGGCACTCATGTATCTCTATGGATGGATCTCATAAGAGGAGGGGGGGGGGGGAGGGGGAGGAAATAATGGAAGGGAACAGAAATAGTGTAAAATCGTTTTTAATCTAAAAAAAGAGACTTGTAAAATATAGCTAATCAACTCACATTCGCCGGTTACCAGTCCTCTCCGCAGTCTCCGCTACTTCCGCAGTCTCCGCTACTTCCGCATCACGTGCTCGAACGTAGCGTGTGACGCGGTGTGTGACGCGGCCCAGCTCTCGCGAGCTTCACTGTCTGCCAATGCAGGTATTCACTGCCGGAGCTCTCTGTAAGTGTCTCTCCACACAGGCTCCTCGGCGTGTCTCTCTCTCTGCTCTCTGCTGCAAGTCAACGCTGGCCCTACGCGTTTCTCCACTTGGGCTTCGTCAGGGGCTAGCCGCGCCACACACCGCGTCACACGCTACGTTCGAGCACGTGATGCGGAAGTAGCGGAGACTGCGGAGAGGACTGGTAACCGGCGATTCTACACGAGTGTGAGAGACTCGCTAAATACTCTCTACCGCCTGCTATATTCTCACCGAATGTGAGTTGATTAGCTATATTTTACAAGTCTCTTTTTTTAGATTAAAAACGATTTTACACTATTTCTGTTCCCTTCCATTATTTCCTCCCCCTCCCCCCCCCCCCTCTTATGAGATCCATCCATAGAGATACATGAGTGCCAGGAACAAGAAGTGCATGCAGCAGCAGCATCTGTGTTCCCGTGGAGAGGACATCTGGAGATCCAGCAGCCGCAGAGTTAATACAACGTTGGCGAGTCCCATAGAGGATTACAGGCTCTTACCCATCTAATCAGTGTAAGCGCATCTCTTACCATCTCAAAGTCTATGTAATAGATATACTGCCCTATGATTTCTTTCTGTGTTTTCTCTCTTCCCTGTCATATTTGCGCCTAGGTCAATCTTCTACATATCTTCAAGGCGGCGACTGTGGAGCCGCAGACCTAACTTGGCTGCAGTGTGTAGGGATAGGTGTACACCAGGGTATGTACCTCATTCAAATAATATTGGCTCTATTTGTGGTGTAAACATTACAATCCACAGGAACTAATTGTTTAGATTTGCGCTGTGTGTTTCTTTTATATATATATATATATATATATATATATATATATATATATATATATATATATATATATATATATATATATTGGAGAAACAAGAGAAAAAGCGCCCGATCCATGTGTAAAATCTGGTAACAAAATTTTAATAAAAAATCACAAGACAAATGCACACTCACAATTTGTCAATTTGCATAAATGATTTCTTCAGTATTAGGTGATACCTTTTTTATTGCACTAAATCTGGGTATCGCCTAATACTGAAGAACTCATTTATTCTGCACTATCGCAACTGGACTAACACGGCTATTTTCTGCTTTATATATATATATATATAACCCACCTCTCTATATATACATTTCTATATACATCTAATATAGATATTTTTTATATACCTGTATATTCCGAGAGAGAGATACTGTATGTGTTTATAGAAGAAATTAAACATACTACGATTTTTTTAGCCATGGACATCTATATACATGTATAATTTATTTAGTATAACGTTTTGCTAATTTTGTGTGCGATAATAAATATGTTGGTAATATTGTTGCATATACTTTGCAATGTAATGTTAACACTAATTAACCATTCACAATGCACAGAGCGATTCCCAGGTCTCTTCTGTTTCGCTGCAACTGATTAACTCCACAGCATAATAATTAGGATTCCTTGCATCACACTACGTTCGTACAAACAGTTAAAGGTAAAATTGCATTTATAAGTTCCGAGATCAATTAAAGGAGAAGTGCATTCATTGGACTATTTAACTAAAAAGCATGCGTCAGCATGTAGGTGTGAGAACAAAAAATCACTTTAAGTAAATAACCCCCCATGTGGCCACTTTCAAATATTTCACACAAAAACATCAAAGTACGTGCTTTGCTGCTGCTCTTTCAGTTTTGGAGACTGTATATCAAAGTTGCATTTCTGCAAAACAGTAATAATACTAATGCGGAAAATTGGATCATATTTATAAAATAAAAAATAAAAAAAACATGAAATTGATTAATTTAATGCCCTAGTTTAGGTTCAAGAGAACATTATTATTATAGCCTCCAATAAATGTGGATTTAATGAGTACCACTAGAAATGTAGCAGCTTATGGCTGTAGCTTTCTTATCATCCTGATGAGCAATCATTCAAAGACCAAATACATTGCACTCACCTTTCCCTCCTCTCCAAATTCCATGGGATTTTGTCCTGCACCTGTTTCTCCACTGTAGCCAGACATTTGGGACAGACGACTAAGATCCCATAGGGATTTGCTGGGCCTTCCTCCTATCGTTTTGGCTGCAGACAGTCTGGAGCGCTGCATATTCTTAAGAATATCGCTCAGAGCACTATGTGCTTCCTGCCCACCTCGTAATCTATCTGTGGGCCCTTCAAAATTGCGGCAGGCTGCTAGGCGGTGCCGGATGGAATAGTCAGGCAAATTTACAGTTTCTTTGGCCATAACTGAAGAATCCTGGGTAACATCAGACATTTTATTTAATCCAGCATCCATGCCAATGCTCTTTACTATTTGTGGGACTACTGTGCGTCGTTCTGCTATTTTGTTAGCACTCTTAGATAACTGAGTCCCCCCTAGTGGGCTAATGTACGGGGCAGCTATAACATCTGTTGGCTGTAAGGTTCCACTGGTGTTAAACCTTTGAGGGGAAGAAAAACCATTTATATAGGGCTCTGGAACTACTGGGGAAGGATCGGCATTCTGATTGATGCTTTTAGACTCATTCTTGGGCTCTGTTGCTGCAGGTGAAGGTACTGGTGCTCTCCATTTTACATCTCTGTTGGCGTCTTTGGCAAAATCATATCGCTGTAGAGGCCGGGAGGCAGCAAACAGTGTTCGAAATTCCTTATCAAATGAGTCGGTTATTTCACCAGTTAAGAGCGTGATGAGGTTTCTTTCCAATCGAGCGTCACTCCATGTGAAGCTGCAATATAGAAAGGGATATAATTAAAAGCAAATCGGTTTAATATCCCAGTGGAAAACTCTATGCATTTCTTACTGTATGCTGTAAATATGTAATATGCTGTACATATCTACCTAGTTGTCTATCACTTCTTATAATCTGTCCCATCCAATAGTTTTTACCAAGTCCACTGGAATTCCATTGTTCACAAATCATGTCAGTCTGCTCCACCTTTCACAAAAGTTCTGTATAATGTTCTGAACATCCAGTTCTTCAGACAGGTTATGTTGTATTTGTACTGTGCTTTTTTATGTTTTATTATACCAATACTCTCACTTTGTTCTTGTAAACTGTCTTACAATTATTACAAGTCCCATCGGCACTGAAGGTGCTAGTTTTGTGCAGGAGTAATCAATCACTGAGCTCCTGAGGAATAAGCATCCAAAATAATAAAGTACAGTCTACGTGTGCAAATATGTACAGTACTGATTATTCATAAGAAACAAGAAGTAGAAATGTCACACCACAATGGTAACTTTTGGGCTTTGTGAGGGGTGGGGCCTTGCTATTGAGAGCCTTTTGGGGACTCCACCATGGTGCAACGGTGGGGGGCACTATGCCGATTCTGAAAGGTGCTTGAGGAAGTTAGGGGGCACACAGCCCCCAGCACAGGGAGCATACAGTAGGTGCGAGGCTGCATGCACCAAGGTTTTTACAATTTAAAGGAACCTTACGACTATTTAAAAAGAGTGCAGCTAATGACAGTTGATGGCAGACTGATTAAAGAACTGAAGAGAGAGGACATTAGACAGAGCACTAGAGGTGGAAATCGAGGAAGATAGGAAAACAGGTAAAAATAAAAATAGATATAAGTATACATATATAAATAGTCAGATAAGGGCATATACTGATATATATATATATGATATATATATGACAGGAAAAAAGAACTGCACTCTGGTAAGTTTCCAATGTAAAAAAGGTTTATTTCATCAATATAACATCAGGGGTGAAGTACAGGAAAAAATGGAGCAACTTTCCAGTTTAGTAACATGCCCCTTCTGAGGCTAAGTCCCCGCTAGCGCTGAGCGTGCAGCGCTTGCTGAGGAGACTTACATATATAGATATATGTAAGTCTCTACTCACGCGGTGCGCGCAGCGCACGTGCGCGTGCACACACGTGCGCGTGCACACACGTGCGCGTGCACACACGCTCAGCCGCGATCGGCGCTTAGATAAACAAAAAATCTATACTTACACGCGCGCTCAACTCCCCGCAATGCCCCCCTCTCCCCCACGCCCGCGTACAACAGGACACCCGCCGCTCATGCTTGGAGCGCTCTTCAAACATGAGTGCGCTCAGCGCCAGCGGGGACTCTGCCTAACTCAGCACCTATTAAAAGGATAAGGAAACCTAGCGTTTGTTGGACAAAGATGCAACATTGTTCTTTTCTCATAGGGTTGCCCATATACGCATCCTGAACTCCACTGTCTTCATAGGGTTGCCATTAGTGCAGCCTGCGTTCACCTTGAAATTGTCCGACGGCAGGTTCTCAATGCATGCTATCCTTCCTGCATTCAGTTTCCACGTATCCTCTATGCAACAGGTAAAGAAAGCTTTTATTGTGTCCAAAACAAAAGTAACAAACACAGTACTTACCTTTTTAAAAGACAAAAAAACAAGGCGCACAACGCACATAGTGAAGTAAAATTAAAAATACAATTTACTCATAAAATAAGATAAGTTCTGCGTACATCAATATGGTTAAAAATGAGCAGTTGGTAATTGGGTATACCACACCAGTAGACAGCTACAAACAGCACTCCTCACTCGATCGCAGGGTGCAGGGGATTGGTTGTCATCTGATGGCAAGCTGGTGTTTGTAGATGCCGTCTCCCTCTCACTCAAGACGGGGCAGGTCTCAGTCTTTACTCCCAGATGATCCTGGAGCACCGATCAGCATCGGCGTGTAGCGGCCTCCACTGTTATCCGCATGTAAGCACGTTTGTCACGTGCTGCTTCTCCTCTACGGAGCGCCCAATAATGACGTCACAGTCCGGTCGCACTCTCCTACGAACCGCCTGCAGGGGCTCAATGCGTGCAGTGTAGTGAAGGATACACGCCGCCTCTTGGAAAGGAGATTTCTGCACCGTGTCTTGCGGGAAACGGGGGGAACACTTGTATAGAGTGTTAGCACCAAACAAGAGGGTACTAGGAAATGAGCAATGACACCCTCCAACGCGTTTCGTAACTCGTGGTTACTTCTTCAGGGAACGTATGCAGATGGGGGGGGGTTTCACATATATATACACCCACTAATCTTCAATTAAAGTTCATGGTGTCAAATTGCTACTCAAGGAATTAAAGGTGCAGTGACTAGCTCAATATAAGACTGCAATACAATGGTGTCAAATGAAAAAATAAAACATCTAGTACAATTTTTATACAATCAACAATAAAATTCAGTTAAATAAAGTTTAATAAAACGTATTTTTAATCTAAAATCAATTGGTCAAATAGTAAGTATCTGAAAAAGAAACACACGATTAGAGACATGTATATTCAGCAGCAGTTCAGCATAAAGAAACAAGAGCAGGGGAATACGCATCTAATACAAAGACCAGATATCTATATCTTCATTTAGCCCCTTAGGGGTTAGGGAGTTAAGTTGATAAATCCAGAATGTTTCTTGGTATGAGAGACTCTTAATTCTATCTCCTCCCCTTCTTGCCCTAGGGACCACTTTGATACCTTTAAACATCAATTTTGATGGGTCCTTGTTGTGGTGTGATGCAAAGTGGCGAGAAACACTGTGTTTCTCATAACCTGCCTTAATATTTCTTATATGCTCCTGTATCCTAATTTTTAGGCATCTTTTAGTGCGGCCTACATATTGCAGGCCGCAATCACAGTTGATCATGTAGACCACATGGGTCGAATTACAATTTATAAAGGAGTCAATATTGAAAATTTCATTCGTAGTAAAGGATTTAAAGGTTTTTCTCTCAGGATGTAAATATCTACAGATAGAACACTTCCCACATTGGAAGTTTCCTAGGGGTTTGTCACCAAGCCAGGTTTTTGTAATGGGCTTTGTGCGGGCATAACCCACATCACTAGGTGATAGTGCATTTTTTAAATTTTTTGCCCTTCTATAAGTAAATTTTGGAAAATCAGATATATGGTTATTTAATACTGGATCGGAACTCAAAATAGCCCAATGTTTTCTTATTATGCTTTCAGCATTGGACAATGGGAATGTTTCAACAAAAGTTTATTTTAAAGAAATTGATGCCAATAACATTCTAATGGCAAACAGCAACCACAAAAAATCGTGGATAATGAATATTCCCAAGGGCCAATTTATTCGCATTAAGCGGAATTGCAATGGGGAACAAGATTTTGAGATACAATCGAAAGTGTTATTTGATAAATTCTTGGAGAGAGGGTACTCTAGTGTTAGTTTAACTAGAGATCTCGATGTAGTCCGATCGATGGATAGACAGCTGATGTTAACACCCAAAAACAAAGAAATACTCAGAGATCCAAGTAATGTGTTGGCTATACCTTTTATTACCACATTTAACTCTATGAACAAGAAAATTGAAAGCATAATAAGAAAACATTGGGCTATTTTGAGTTCCGATCCAGTATTAAATAACCATATATCTGATTTTCCAAAATTTACTTATAGAAGGGCAAAAAATTTAAAAAATGCACTATCACCTAGTGATGTGGGTTATGCCCGCACAAAGCCCATTACAAAAACCTGGCTTGGTGACAAACCCCTAGGAAACTTCCAATGTGGGAAGTGTTCTATCTGTAGATATTTACATCCTGAGAGAAAAACCTTTAAATCCTTTACTACGAATGAAATTTTCAATATTGACTCCTTTATAAATTGTAATTCGACCCATGTGGTCTACATGATCAACTGTGATTGCGGCCTGCAATATGTAGGCCGCACTAAAAGATGCCTAAAAATTAGGATACAGGAGCATATAAGAAATATTAAGGCAGGTTATGAGAAACACAGTGTTTCTCGCCACTTTGCATCACACCACAACAAGGACCCATCAAAATTGATGTTTAAAGGTATCAAAGTGGTCCCTAGGGCAAGAAGGGGAGGAGATAGAATTAAGAGTCTCTCATACCAAGAAACATTCTGGATTTATCAACTTAACTCCCTAACCCCTAAGGGGCTAAATGAAGATATAGATATCTGGTCTTTGTATTAGATGCGTATTCCCCTGCTCTTGTTTCTTTATGCTGAACTGCTGCTGAATATACATGTCTCTAATCGTGTGTTTCTTTTTCAGATACTTACTATTTGACCAATTGATTTTAGATTAAAAATACGTTTTATTAAACTTTATTTAACTGAATTTTATTGTTGATTGTATAAAAATTGTACTAGATGTTTTATTTTTTCATTTGACACCATTGTATTGCAGTCTTATATTAAGCTAGTCACTGCACCTTTAATTCCTTGAGTAGCAATTTGACACCATGAACTTTAATTGAAGATTAGTGGGTGTATATATATGTGAAACCCCCCCCATCTGCATACGTTCCCTGAAGAAGTAACCACGAGTTACGAAACGCGTTGGAGGGTGTCATTGCTCATTTCCTAGTACCCTCTTGTTTGGTGCTAACACTCTATACAAGTGTTCCCCCCGTTTCCCGCAAGACACGGTGCAGAAATCTCCTTTCCAAGAGGCGGCGTGTATCCTTCACTACACTGCACGCATTGAGCCCCTGCAGGCGGTTCGTAGGAGAGTGCGACCGGACTGTGACGTCATTATTGGGCGCTCCGTAGAGGAGAAGCAGCACGTGACAAACGTGCTTACATGCGGATAACAGTGGAGGCCGCTACACGCCGATGCTGATCGGTGCTCCAGGATCATCTGGGAGTAAAGACTGAGACCTGCCCCGTCTTGAGTGAGAGGGAGACGGCATCTACAAACACCAGCTTGCCATCAGATGACAACCAATCCCCTGCACCCTGCGATCGAGTGAGGAGTGCTGTTTGTAGCTGTCTACTGGTGTGGTATACCCAATTACCAACTGCTCATTTTTAACCATATTGATGTACGCAGAACTTATCTTATTTTATGAGTAAATTGTATTTTTAATTTTACTTCACTATGTGCGTTGTGCGCCTTGTTTTTTTGTCTTTTGCATAGTTTCAGGGGTGTTGGGACACCCCCAAGAAGGGCTGCAGACGTAATATATGTGATCTTCCCACAATTAAGGTTGAAATTTCTATTTTGAATATACTATCACTGTGCACTGCACATTGCATACTGTGTTCCACTAATTATTAGCTGCGCACTGAATCACCTATTCTTTTATCACTGTCACTTACCTTTTTACCCTTAAAACATTTCAGCAAGGAATTGGAAATGTATTGTCAGCTGGATATAACATGTCACTGTTTTTTTATTGTCCATTTTTAATAAACTAAGCATTCTTTGAGTAGAAGCATTCCATAAACTATTATATATAAACTAGAGAATAACACTGTATACAACATAAAACGCTGGGAAAGGGTTTGCATTCAAATATATGTTCTATTTTATTAGCTCTAGTGTTGAATGTCTCCAATCCAGAAGTGATTCCGATCCCTCCCACTTGCTCACAGCATTTCTGTTCTAGTTTCATTTATCTTTGGGGTTCTGCTCACAGAAAGCACAGTAAAAGGGTAAGGCCCACTGTCACCACCAAGAAAATGGTGCTTTCCTTGGCACTCGAACCATTGCACAGTTTGGTTGGGCAGCAATCATAAGCCAGGGTGTAGGTTGACCCATACTGTGTTATCTCTTCTTCCTTCTCACACTTCCCCGGGTCTATACAACCTTTGTTCCTGATTATGGTGACTCCCAATGCCGATCCTCGTCCATAGAAGCATACCTGCCCCTCTGCACAGTCCATCGGGGTATATTGACACTTTGTAGCAGTGGTGAACTCACAAAAGTAGCACTGAAAGGCTTCACACATGGGGCAGCAGACCATGAAACAAAGTCCCAGAATGATGACATGCCATTTCATTATCTTCATTTGCTAAAGGGAAGGCACGTATGAAAGTGGGTAGAGTTTTCTTCTCAACTAGTAGCTTCCTCCAAAGCAAGGCAATCTGTATCCAGAGTGTGTGTGCTGTTGTATTTCTGACAGCTGGTGCTCATGTATTGTCTGTCTAAGTGGTGACGTCACAGTGCATTTAAATTACATTGCCTCTTCCCCTCAGAAAATCAATCCTGCCTTTTCTAGGCAAGGAAATAGTAGTGACATCACAAGAATGATGACATCATAATAACTTGTAGCTTTTTTCAGCCATGCATATACCCATTGAGTTGGGATAATCACCTCTGTGGCCTCTGAAAATAGCTACAAATTGTGAACATGAGTAGATAAAATCGTTAATAAGCTACAGGAGCTACATTTTGTTGGGATTAGCACTCACTGCCTTATTTAAAATGTAAAGCCACTATTACTAAGCAGAGTTAAGTCTGAGGTCTTCACTGCTCATTCAGTTGAATGGACCATAAGGTGCCTTATGTCTTAGCACTGCTTGATAAATCTAGTCTCACAGCAACATATACTGGAGTTGCAGAACAACAAAAGCACTCAAGCATGTAACACGTTCTCTAGCATTTGTAATGCTTGTTTTAAAGTTGAATAAAAATTGGGCAACTTTTTAAAATGCGGCTCAAGCGTCTAAACTCTAAAAAAATGTATAAAATGTTTTACAAGGAAGTAATACATTGAGTGTTGCCTCTCGTTTTCTATTGTTAGGAGCTACAGAATCAATTATATCTAACTGGAGTAAGAATCTGTAGCAGAAGTTCCTGTGAGTTATTAGGCAATTGATTGAAAAGTCCAACTAGTGGATATATTTAAGAGACCGCCACAAAATTATTTTCCATCCACATTGAAGTGTGTGATTAGTGTGAAAAATTAAAAGTAAAGGCAAACACAGTTGGTGTAACCTCAATGTTACATTTTCATGATAATCTCATGCATTGGGGTTAATATCACAGGTAGCAGAACTATGGGACCACCTTTGCAGGCGAACCAAGGTAATTGCACTGCACCGGACAAGTTTGAAGTGCCACATGGGTGGGTGTGGCAGGTTGGAGGTGACTGTAACCCTCTGTAGCCCTGTGTAGTTTTGGGGCTATATGTCTTTCTCCTCCTGTGCAATAATCCCTGTTAAGTCAGGTGCCAGGAGTAATCATGAGACTTTTCCCCACCCCCATGTGTTGTGTAGCAAGCAGTGAAGATAGTGTCATCAGGCTCTGTGTCCAATTACAGTGACACAGGGATGGTGCCTATAGGAGCTATTTAGTGCACAGTATTTCCTGTATTTAGGAGTGTCTCACCCCACCTGAGTGAGACTGGTCTGACCCAGCAAACTGTCAAGGCTTTGGCAGCTTTTGTGGCCCTCCCCTAGGGGAGAGGTGTGGGCAGGCTATTCCCCTTACTCCATCAGGGAGTAAGGGAAGAGCAAGGACAGCTTCTAGGGCCTTGGCTAGGAGTGGTGTCCAGGGACTTTCTTTGGGTTGGCAACCTATAATGAGCGGCTGAAGACTGGCCACTATGATGGCAAAGATAAAGATCGCTTCTGTCCTGATTGTGGAGTAATTTGGGAAGAAGGTGCACAAAGAGGTTCTCTTTCAGAGACTCCTCCCTACTACGCGGGGGGTCTGGAAGAGATGGAGGCGCTATACCATGAGTGAGTATTACTCAGCACTACCTCATAAGCCAGGCCTGATGCCATTCCCCATACCATCGCGGGAGACTCAGGGATTCTGTAAGCCAGCAGGTGCACCACACTACACCTTATGTAACATAAGCCAGTTTCCACAGAAGGGGGTCAATATGAGATTGGGCCCAGGCTAACACTGTTACACCTCTAAAGCCAAATCTGCAATAAGCAAATTAATCTAGCGGGCCAATTGCTGGGGTGTTTGGGGTTAGGCTGTATGGCCTGATAGGTAAGCAAGAAGGTGCCTGTGACAGGGTGAAGTCAACCCCTATCAGTTATGCCTGGGAAACATATGTCTGAGTGCTGCATCCAGCACTCAGAAGGTTAACTCAGGAGGAAGATAAGCAATCAGGAAGTAACCTGACACCTGATAGCCAGCAAAGTAGAAAAGGATCTTGTTACTGGCAGTAGCTGCCTGCCTTAGACCAGAGAACACTGCTATGTGAGCTGTTAGCCAGAGGGATTCACCAAAGTCACTACTTCAACCCAAGTAAGGATTGTTCATTTGTTTTTCTGACTGCTGAAAGTACACTTATGGTTTGGTTATGGTCTAGCCAACCAGCCTGCTAGATAGGCCTGGTGTGTTAGTCAGATCTCCCAATTTGGAGCAGGTTTTGTTTTGGTTTGAAGGGACAGTGTACCCGCATGTTATGTTATGTTGTGGAGAAATAAAGCCACTGAACATTTTCATTATCCTGAAACTACACGTGTGGACTGTTCCCTGACCTCGGCTACAGGCCGTCCTGCCACAGGTGGTGTCAGAAGTGGGATATCGGACGGCCCTTGTATCTGAAGGGCCACACAGGAGAAAAAAAAATGGAGAAATTTTTTTCTCAGTTCCTTGAGCAACAGCTCCAGCTAGCAGAGAAGCAAGCTGAGCAACAGGTCCAGCAAATAGAATGGCAGGCCAAGCAAGCAGAACATCAAGCTCAGCAAATTGAGCGACAAGCCCAGCAAGATGAGCAACAGGCCCGGCGAGAGGAAAAGCTACTCCAACTGCTGGTCGAAGGCCCAGCCCCAGGCAGACCAGAGATTCCAAATAACCCACCAGTGATGCTGCCCAAAATGAAGCCAACCGACGACCCAGAGGCATTTCTCACTTTTGAAAGGGTAGCCACGGCCCACGGCTGGACAGTTGAACGCTGGGTAACGACTCTGGCTCCACTCCTCATAGGAGAAGCTCAGGCAGCCTATCAAGCTCTTCCAGCAGACGAGGCCATGGACTATCAGCAACTAAAGGCTGCTATTCTGGATCGCCTAGGCCTTACCCCAGAGACCTACCGTCAGCGGTTCCGGACAGTCAAATATACAAACAGAGACAGACCCCGGGTCGTAGCCCACCGCTTAGTAGACTTATGTACCAGGTGGATACAACCGGAGAGCAATACCAAGGCAGAGATCCTTGAACAGTTTGTGCTCGAGCAGTTCATACAGATACTGCCCCCCTCCTCCCGCTCCTGGGTAAAAAGACACGCTGCATTTTCCCTGGATTCAGCGGTCCGCTTGGTGGAAAACTTCCTTGGTGACACCCAACAGGATAGCTGGGAACGGTCCGTGCAAACAGCAGTTGCTTCCGATGATACCAGAGGCAGGAGAGCAGACAATCGAGGGGTCTACAACCCGCCAGCTTGGGAGATCCAGTCAACCCGATCGGAAGACCCTTTTCCATCTCGGAGGGTTCCTGGTACAAACTCCCGCAGAGACGGCCATCCCGGGTCCGAGGCTATTGGATCACTCAAGGGAGGCCGCCACCCACAGTATTCCCCGAAAACCTGGGCTTCAGTCACCCATCCGGTGGAGAGGATACTCCCACCAACCAGAAGGGAGGATCCAATCCAACAGCGGAGAAGTCCAAACATCGAACCCCGTCGAGAGCTACCGCTGACGACCGAGTTTGCAGACTCAGGAGATGATGAGATGGACTGTTCATATGGCAGAACCACTGCCACATCTTCTCTCCGAGGGGACCACAACCCGTGGTTAGTCCCAGCATCTCTGGAAGGGAAAATAGTAAAAGCCATGGTGGACTCGGGATCTGGAAAAACCCTGATCCTAGAGGGCCTAATTCCAAGCAACAGACTATCCTATGACTCTCCTTGGAATATCGAGTGTATCCATGGGATACAAAGAGATACCCGACGGCGAACATTCTACTGCATATCAAGGATCAAGAGGCTAGCCTACTAGTGGGAGTTGCTCCCTCGCTACCTGCTCCTGCTCTACTTGGCCGAGACTGGCCCTACTTCGAAACATTGTTGGCCCCTACTCCTGCGGAGCCTACTTCTCTGGTACCGGAGAAGCCCGGAGACTTGTTTCCTTTTTCCCCAGAGATTTTCCCCCGTAGACACCACGTCCCAAAGACACGTAAACAGAGATGTGCGGAAAAAGAGGACTGGTTAAGAAAGGCTGGGACTCTTGGTAACATTAGTCAGCCCAAAGGACTGCAGGTCATGGCCGGAGATGACCAGGGTGGGGAACAGATAGATACGGGAATTTTGCCAGACCTGGATCTTCCTGACTTCCGTAAGAGGCAGAGGGAAGACCCAGCTCTGGCTAGACAATATGAGAAGGTGGTACAGGTCAACAACAAGATAATGGATGAACAAGGTGTAAGAGTGTTTCCACATTTTGAACTGTTGAATGACATCCTATATCGTGTGAATAAGGTTACACAAACAGGGAAGGTCATTCGACAGATGCTAGTTCCTAAAGGGTTGATTAAAACAGTGTTCACCCTAGGCCATACTCTCCCATGGGGTGGTCATTTGGGCAGAGATAAGACCACGGACCGCATCTCGTCCCGGTTTTACTAGCCAGGCATACATGGTGACATCATGAAACTATGTGAGACATGTCCTGAATGCCAGTTAACTAGCCAAAAAGGACAGAAGCCAGCTCCCTTGGTCCTTCTGCCCTTGGTAGCCATCCCATTCGAGAGAATTGGGGTAGATCTGGTTGGACCTTTAGAACCCTCTGCGAAGGGACATAAATTTATACTCGTTGTTGTAGATTATGCCACCAGATATCCTGAGGCCTTCCCTCTGAGATCAGCCACTGCCCAACAGGTTGCTCACAGGCTGTTAGAACTGTTCTCTAGGGTAGGACTTCCCCAAGTAATGTTAACTGACCAGGGAACAAATTTCATGGCAAAGTTAATGCAGGATGTCCTGAAGTTATTGGAGGTAAAATCCGTCCGGACCTCAGTCTACCATCCTCAGACTGATGGATTGGTAGAGAGGTTTAACCGTACTTTAAAAACCATGCTTAGGAAGTTTGTGGATACTGAAAAACGAGCTTGGGATGAACTTCTCCCTTTCCTGTTGTTTGCGGTACGAGAAGTTCCCCAATCATCCACAGGCTTCTCCCTGTTTGAGCTCCTATATGGACGCCAACCTCTGGGTATTCTCGACCTACTGAAGGAATCCTGGGAGGAGGAGCCCTCCCCCTCTAAGAATACCCTTCAGTATGTCATAGACCTTAGAAACCGCCTAGACATGATAGGTCGGTTTGCTAAGGAAAACCTCAAATCTGCTCAAGAACGTCAAGAGAGGCAGTACAACCAAAATGCGCGCTTGAGGGTCTTCCAACCTGGGGACCAAGTGATGCTACTACTACCGACATCAGAGAGTAAACTCCTGGCAAAGTGACAGGGTCCTTTCCAAGTTCTCCGCCGCACCGGGGAGGTGAACTATGAGATCTCTCTACCAGGGTCCAGGAAGGGTAAACAAATCTACCACGTAAACCTCCTGAAACCCTGGAAAACGATGAGATCGCTGTTCATCCACCCTCGGGAAGGAGAGACGGATTTGGGTCCACAGCTTCCAAAGGGTAGTACGTACAATGACCAGCAGGTTCCCATGGGAGGGCAGTTAACAAAAGAACAAAGGTCACACCTACTAGAATTATGTGACCAGTTCCCAGATGTTTTTTCTGAGCTGCCAGGGCAGACTGATTTAGTGTCCCATAGGATTGAGACAGAACCTGGCGTAAAAGTACGGTCCTGTCCCTATAGATTGCCAGAGGGCCGAAAAGACCTGGTAGAGAGGGAGATAATAGACATGTTGGAATTGGGCATGATCAAGGAGTCCCACAGCGAATGGTGTAGTCCTATAGTGTTGGTCCCTAAACCAGATGGGAAGGTGAGGTTTTGTGTGGCTCTGCGAAAGGTAAATGCTGTATCCAGATTCGATGCATACCCAATGCCTAGGGTGGATGAATTGCTTGACTCTCTTGGTAAAGCAGAGTATATCTCCACCCTATATCTCATGAAAGGATATTGGCAGATACCTCTAGCGGAAGAATCCAAATGCAAAACTGCCTTCGCCACCCCTCTTGGTTTATACCAATTTGTTACTATGCCATTTGGGTTACATGGGGCTCCAGCCACGTTCCAAAGGTTAATGGACAAGTTACTACAACCCCATAGGAAATATGCCGCGGCCTACTTGGATGACATTGTCATCTATAGCAGACACTGGCAGTCTCATATAAAAAGGTTAAGGGCAGTCCTAACGTCCTTAAGAGAAGCAGGACTCACTGCAAATCCAAAAAAATGTGCCCTGGGTAAATCCACTACAAAATACTTGGGCTATGCCATTGGGGGAGGGATAGTAAGGCCACTAGCTAGCAAGGTGGCCGCCATAAAGGAAGTCCCCACCCCACAGACAAAGACACAGGTCCGCTCCCTTTTGGGGTTAGCAGGGTATTACAGGCGGTTTATCTCCAATTTTTCAGAAATATCTGCACCCCTAACAGATCTGACAAAAAAGAGTGCCCCGCCCCAAGTTAAATGGTCTTGGGAGTGCCAAGACGCCTTTGACATGCTAAAAAAGTGCCTGTCAGAGAGCCCCGCTCTTCGGAGCCCAGATTTTAAAGAGCCCTTCATCATCCAGACGGATGCCTCAGAGGTAGGACTCAGAACAGTGCTGTCCCAACAATTTGATGGTGTTAAACACCCCATACTGTTCATCAGCCGGAAGCTGTTCCCAAGGGAAGTGAGGTATTCCGTCATTGAGAAGGAGTGCCTCACTGCAAAATGAGCAATTGAGGCCTTGAGACATTATGTCGCCGGAGTACACTTCACCCTGGTCACTGACCATGCGTCCTTGAAATGGTTAAACACCATGAAGGACACAAACTCAAGGTTGATCAGGTGGTATATGGCCCTCCAACCCTTCTCTTTTGATATACAGCATAGACCTGGAAAGGTCCATGGAAATGCTGATTTTTTGTCAAGAGAAGGAGTGGAGGATCGGGCTTCATGCGTGTGGTACCCTAGCCACACACAAACAGGGGAGGTATGTGACAGGTTGATGTCAACCCCTATCAGTTATGCCTGGGAAACATATGTCTGAGTGCTGCATCCAGCACTCAGAAGGTTAACTCAGGAGGAAGATAAGCAATCAGGAAGTAACCTGACACCTGATAGCCAGCAAGGTAGAAAAGGATCTTGTTACTGGCAGTAGCTGCCTGCCTTAGACCAGAGAATACTGCTATGTGAGCTGTTAGCCAGAGGGATTCACCAAAGTCACTACTTCAACCCAAGTAAGGATTGTTGATTTGTTTTTCTGACTGCTGAAAGTACAATTATGGTTTGGTTATGGTCTAGCCAGCCAGCCTGCTAGATAGGCCTGGTGTGTTAGTCAGATCTCCCAATTTGGAGCAGGTTTTGTTTTGGTTTGAAGGGACAGTGTACCCGCATGTTATGTTATGTTGTGGAGAAATAAAGCCACTGAACGTTTTCATTATCCTGAAACTACACGTGTGGACTGTTCCCTGACCTCGGCTACAGGCCGTCCTGCCACAGTGCCCCTAGCAAAAGCTTTGCCTGTTGTGTCTGGTTAAATTGAACAAGCTGGCCCACCATCAAAGCAACAATGTAGCAAATTGTTGCAATATATTTAGGTTTGTTAAAGCTACGACTTTATTCTTTATGCCAAAGAAAGCATGACTCTGGTATTCTTGAATGGATTTTAAATGGGACTTGGGAGATGGGGGGATGGAGGGAATGGGGGCAGTTTGGGTCTTAAAAGGTGGAGAGAGAGGGTGCTGGTTGGATATTGAGTGAGAAGGCATTCCAGAGGTGTGGGGCCAAAATTACCTCACTTACATAATTGATTACATTATACAATTGGTATGGTCCTGTGATCACTCCCTATCCCTTCGTTGTTTCTATGGCGTTGCTGGGCCTGCAGAAAGAGAGTTGTTATACTTGCAACGTCCTTGAAGGGTTAACGTAAGAATAGTCGTGTCCATGCGCCAAAGTCCAGGGGTACAGAGAGCAGAGTAGTCAAAGTTCGTAAGCCGAGTCCAAGGGTTCCAGAGGTCAACAAGGTAGAGTTCGTAGCAAGGTTCAAGGGGTACAGAGAGCAGGGTAGTCCAGGACGAGCAGGGGTCAAAGCCAGGGAAATCCAAAGTAACACAGGAGCAGGAACAAGCAGGGAGGGAGCAAAACATAGGACTGCACACACAGGGATAACAGGAACTATGCAGAGGGATGATAGAGCGGGCAGACAGGGATTATAAAGGAAGGCACACCAATGGAAGAGAGGGGAGGAGCAGAGAGAGTAGTGGGAGACAACAGGGATAGGTCAGGAGGAGAGGAGGAGACAGAGGTGTCAGACAGAGAGATAGCCTGCAGGGAATGGGAGGAGGAGTCAGGAGAGTGACATGGCTTTGAAGAGGAGCATGTGCACGCACCCTCTGTAAGCTGAGAGTGCGCACGCACAGGCTAAGTCACCAGACGCATGGAGCACCGCGCCGCGGGCACACCAGCAGAGGGAAACGGAGGGACGGAGGAGATCGCCGCCGGAGGTGAGGGACTGGCCGGGGACACTGAGGGAGTCTGGGAGTGGAGAGCGTTGCCGCAGGGGCTCCGGGACCGCGCGGGTGCGCGAGACTTGTGGGGCATGCGCTGAGGCAAAGGGGCAGCCTGAGAGGTAGACGGAGTGGGACAGGAGTTGATCAGCGCAGGGAGATTGGCAAGGGAAGGGACAGAGGCGGTGAAAGAAGGGGAAGGAATCCCCTGAACCGTCACAAAAGTAAAGTGATTCTGGCAGTAGTGTTTAGGATAGTTTGAAGGGGGACAGGTGAGAGGCAGGAAGGCTGGACAGAAGAAGGTTACAATAGTCAAGACGGGAGAGTATGAGGGTCTGCGTTAGTGTTTTAGCAGTAGAGAAACAGAGGAAAGGGCATATCTTTGCAGCGTTACGGAGGAATGAGCGCAAAGTGGAATCATCAGCTGTTTGGTTAATAGAGCGCAGTAACGAGGGTTAGATTGAGGTGGAGGAAGGGAGAAGCGAGAGAGAAAATGTGATAAGATGATGGTCCAAGTGAGGAAAGGGAAAATGGAGAAATTAGAGAGATAAGATAATATATAGCAATTTGGTTTTAAACTAATACACAAATCTTTATCGTTGATCTGATTTCCCTGATCTTTTATACAAAGTGTACCTTATTTACTTCTCATATGGCCATGTCTCTCTTCATTACCGTAGAGTAATACATAATACTCTTTTATATCTATCCAAAAAATAGTACCAGCACTCTCTGTCTCACAGCTACAGATATAAGCGAATACCAGTGTAGGGCAAATGAATAATTTAATGACACTAATAATAAACTGAAAATATAGCAACAATAGCCAATACGCCAATGCAAGAATAAATATCACCATAGAGGAAATTAAAATATAGGGGGTAGAGGGGAAAGAAGGAGAAGGGGAAAAAAACACAAAAGAAAAGCAAAAAATCACAAAAATGGAAAAAGGAAAGCAAACTAGGGGGGCGACGTTTCGAGGGGTGACCTCTTCATCTGGCCCATTCCCCCTGGTCCCAAAGGGTCCCAGAGGTATTTCCCTAAGCCTTCCCTCCCCACTGTCAAATGATCCCACACTCAGCTAATGATATAAATCTAAAGTCTAAAGAGGGCAAATCACATAAGCAGATATCAAATATCTGATATTTTCCATTTTTGTGATTTTTTGCTTTTCTTTTGTGTTTTTTTCCCCTTCTCCTTCTTTCCCCTCTACCCCCTATATTTTAATTTCCTCTATGGTGATATTTATTCTTGCATTGGCGTATTGGCTATTGTTGCTATATTTTCAGTTTATTATTAGTGTCATTAAATTATTCATTTGCCCTACACTGGTGTAGCCATGCATAATAATGACTGCATACATCTTCCCTGTTGGCTGTAAGTCCTGGTAAGTACAGGCCTGCCAACAGTAGTTATGGAGGTTTTCCCTCACACCCTGGTGTGGTGCCCTGTGTAAGGAAGGGAGTGG
Source organism: Ascaphus truei (assembly GCF_040206685.1). NCBI lineage: Eukaryota > Metazoa > Chordata > Amphibia > Anura > Ascaphidae > Ascaphus > Ascaphus truei. The sequence continues at coordinate 99,344,330 of NC_134488.1, forward strand.
CTGTATGCTCTGAGTCCCTGGATAGTGACATCAGAGATGCGCCTGCCCCCTGACATATAAAGGGCACAACACTGTCAGTTAGTTGTTGTTGTAAAGTGTTGCAAGGTTGGCAGAGAAGCATCTGGGAGAATGTATCTTCCTGCATAAGGGATTGGAGGAATACTTTTGTGACCCTAGTGCTGTAACTAGCGGTAGCAGAGTGACCAATCAAGTCTCTCTAAGCCACACTGTGTCCAGGGACCTGGCGCAGTGGTGATCTCCCTAGGAGAAAGGGAATCCCACTTCAATACGGGAGGGCGTACCTGGCAAAGGGACAGCACGGAAAGATGTGCGGCTAGAGCCGGCAGCTGCATGGGGCAGTCTGCTACATCCAAGCATACAATAAAGATGTCTTGTTCAAAGAAACCCCCACTGTGTGAGTGTGAGATTACTCTGCAGTGGCGGTCACCACCGAGAAGGAGTTCCTCACCAGGACCATCTCCCTGCGGAAGCATAGACCCTGATGAGGTGGAGGCGCTGCACGTGAAGTAAGTTGGACTCGTACCCACTACCTCAGCGACCTGTCCTGATGATATCCCCTAATAACACCAAGCGGGAGACTCGGGAGTTCTGTTACTTGCAGGTGCACCACCACACACGACCTTGTAATGGGGACCGGTTAGACCACACGGGCCAATGTGAGATTGGGGGGGTCAGACAAGGGGGGTCCAGCCGTTACACTGGTATTCGCTTATATCTGTAGCTGTGAGACAGAGAGTGCTGGTACTATTTTTTGGATTGTTAGTACTTCTGAAGGGTATTAGGGTCCCTTCCTGTTCCGTGCACCCTGCAACCTTGCTGAGTCATTGTGTCAGAGTGCTGTCTATCACCCCCCCCTTTCTACTCTTTTATATCTGTTACAAAGTCTACAGTACCTCTGCCCTCGAGCCAAATCTTATCAATGATACTGTCTGCATTTAGGTAATGGATTCTTTTGGTTGGCCGAGCACAGGAGATTTTACCAAAGAAAAGGTAAAAATCGGGTCAGAAGTGGACTCGCATAAGTTAGCGGTTCTCCCCTCTTGTTGTCTTCTCTCTCGTGGCACACAAAAAGAAAAGGCTGGGCATTGTGTAGTATGAAGAGTAACCTCTTTATTGAAAGGACCTTTATTGAAAGGTGACAGTGTTGCCATCAATAACGACATATATATTTCATCTTTTCATTAGTCCATTAATGCTCTTTTCTCCCCTTTTTTGTTAACCCTCAGTAACCTTTGTCCTTATCATCTACTGTTACAATGCGGTTTGCCTGCTTGTTCTATCCAGTTCATCTTAGTTACAAATCCACTTATTTAGGAACAATCATTCACAGTAATTTTACATGTATTAACTCAGAGTGCTTACCTATATGTTCCAGTGATTACAGAGTTCCCATCAGTCAGGAGAAATTTCTCTTTTAGCATTCCTGTAACTTGTTTCAAGTGTCTGGTGTTGAAGGTGCATCCTGACATCACTCTTATGCGCATGTTCTATCAGAAATTGGGGAAAGAAGATGTCATAAATATAAATATTAAGCCACTGTTATATATTTATTCTATATCTCAGCTCCCTAGGCGAGAGGTAGCAAATTACTATTGCAATCGAGATTTTTATTTAATAAGGTCTTCCATCTGTAAAACTGGGATAAAGCTAAAGCAGAATAATGTCACCAGATTTATTTTCTTTGATGAAGAATACACTGTTTTGTGCACTGGTTTCACCCTGATGTTGCAACTGGAACTGTTGTAAATAAACCCCTAAATAACCAATTTTTTAGTCATCTGTAACTACCAGAATATAGAATGTATTCCAAAACCCGAATGCTTTGGTACTGAACCTTCACCCCTCAGCTGGGCCAGTTATTTTTTAAGTCTCAAAGGTAAATCTGTTACTTGAACAAAACTTGTGAAGTTCTTGAACATTTTATGCTACTGTAGGCTCTCTGATTTCTCATGCACATGTATTATGTATACATGTGCATAATAAACACACACATTTCAGGTTTACCAGGCTTCAATAAACTTCTATAATGTCTATGTACATATTGCCATTGTAACTTACTGTACAATATGGACTCGATTTGAATGTTGTATTTGGGTAAATCGATCAGTGCATTAATTTACTGCACTGATTTCATGAACATTTTCAAAAACCTCATGCAAAGGTAGAATACCATTGAGCGTATTTAAATATTTTCCACACGTCCCCAGGCTCCCCAAATCTGCTTCAGCTACTCTATAGTCACATGTCATATTGTGGTACAGCTGCAGACAAGGATTATGGGTAGTGACATGCACAGAAGTACCCAGTGACAATGCCACCTTAGGCTCCCTATGCACCTTATGTCCCAGGCCATACTTGAAAACGAGAGGTAACTCTCAATGTATTACTTCCTGTTAAAACATTTTATAAAAAAATAAATGTGTGAATTCCCTTGAGCTTTTGTTTGCTGCATTACACAGCTTATACAAGTAAGCCTGGGTCAATGACAATGTAGGTTCAGTGGACCCACTCAAAGAGAACTGTTTTGTCCCTTTGGACTCATCAGTTTGGGCTTGGTCACTAATTTTGTTTCATGAAGCCTGATTTCAAACCAGACACACAATTAGGTTATAGTGGCTAAAAAAAAGTGTCATTTGCATGTCACTACCCAGAATCCTTGTCTGCAGCCTAACCACTGCATGCCGTGATAATAATGGAGTGAATAAAGCAGATTTTGGGACCTATAACAGACATGCAGATACACCCAAGGGCAGTGGCGGATTTCCCATTAGGCCTGATAGGCGGCAAAATTTGGGGGCGCCAAGCACCAATCGCACTGCCGGCAATGTGATGTTACATGGCATCATGTTGCCATGGTAATGGGATGCACAATGTCAAATGACAGTGGAGGAGGAGGGCGGCACCAGGTAAGTGCCTACGGGTGTCATATTTTTTACATCCGCCGCTGCTCGAGGGTATTATATCTTTGCTGTACTTTGTCCCTTGGGGGGATTTTTGTAATTCTCTTACCCATCATAACCTTATTATGTGCCTGGTCAAATCAACACATTTGTTCTCCATGGGACATGTCTTCAGTGATTTGTCCAAATAAATAGGCATCACCTAAGTATTTATTTAAGTGTGCAAAACTGCAACTACACATCTACTACAATCTAATAGTCCCACTCTATACTTTCTGCCAGTTGTATCATTATTTAATTTCTTTCTGCATGAAAACTTTAACATTCATAGTGTGTGGATCCGTCTAAAGCCATATTTAGACTCCGACCTTAAAAATAGTTTAAAAACACTTAACTGATCTACAAGTTCCTAAACAGTTATCCGGTCTTGTGATCGGATCTAAAAAAAACATCTATTGGTTGTATTGATGTTGTTGTTTTGTTTTCTGCTTATCTGTTATTGTAATTCTTTTCAGAAGAGTGATCATGTCCTAAAAGCTTTGCGAATAACTTCCTAAATCCACCTGTAATAGGCTTGAATATAAAAACAATGATTGTTAGCTATTTACTAGTATTAAAAGGCTTACACCTAGATTTACAAAACAGTACTAAGCCTTAGCACACCTAATGATGAATTAGTCTTAGGGTGTGGTAAGTCTTAACATCATTCAGTAAATCTGGTCTTTAGAATGAAGACAAATAAAATAAAAGCAGCTCGATCGCCTGTTAGAGGTGCACAGAGAGAGGGACTGATTCTGTCTACTCTCACTGCACGCATCTTCCAGGCTGGTGTAGCCCGGTATGATTAACACAGCGGGACTTGCATTCAGAAACAAGTACCCCCACTGTGTTAATCCTTATCGGCCATTCCCCTCTGCGATGGACTTTGCCATGAACGCTCCATGTTTGGTCCATAGTTCACCAGCACATGCGGCAGGTTAGAGATAGAACTGACTGCCTCTGTAGCCAACATGAAATCCAAATGTCTTATTTGTTTTTGTACATGGGGTTACTTATGATGACCAGTGAATAAAATAACTAAGCCCATGCATCCCTTTTTGCAGCAGCCATACCTCAGTGAACCGAACGTTGACCCCAGTTTTCTCTACCATGCTAAGAAAAGAAGATAGATGATGTAGGCTCAGGATAATGTAAACGGGGATCATGCGTCTGGTGGCTGCTTCGTGCAAGTCCAAGAATATATCTGGATCCGTAAAAACATCCATGACAACAGCAATAACCTGTAAAGCAAGTCACATTTACAAAGGGAAACTGTACACAAACGCTTTGTATGTAGACCTTGCTAGAAAATACATATCTTTGTTCAAGGCTAAGCAGCATTTTGAGCTTAAATATTTCCAATACAATACCGAATACAAATTACAAATATGCTTACACTATTTTGACGAGCCATACCAAACTTCCTTTATCTCTCTCTGCAACCACTGCTTGACAGTAATGTTGCCCAATATATATTTTAGGAAGAATATACAGTTGGGGGTAAGGTCTTTCCTGTTGGTTAGTACTATGAGTTGTACAATAACAAATTACAGAATACATTTTTCAGATGTGTGTGTAATGGGCATATTTTAAAAGCAGCAATCCTGCCCCAATTTTTTTTTTTGTCGTTCCTGAACTAGGTTGTCCCCCAGAGCCGATTCGTGGTCCCAAGGCATCCTGGGATCCCCAGGTTTCCAATATATTTGTAGTTTTTTCTGTGCCAGTTTTGACACCAATAAACTACAAATATTGGTGGCCAGAGCGCGTTCTGAACCCACTGACATTTGGAGTCTTCCAGTTATCCCGGAGGACTGCTGTGTCATCACTCCTGAACAAGGGGGTGCCTAAATGTCGTAGGACCATGGATAAGCTCCAAGGAACTACCAGGCTCAGATATGCTAAAAAAAAAGAAAGATAAAAAGCAAATAGACTGAACTGTTGCTTTTAGTTCTATAGCCTATACAGGCATACCCCGGTTTAAGGACACTCACTTTAAGTATACTCGCGAGTAAGTACATATCGCCCAATAGGCAAAATGCATCTCACGCATGCGCCTGTCGTCACGTCCTGAACAGCAATACCTGCTCCCTACCTGTACCGAAGCTGTGCGCAAGCGGGGAGACTATAGAGCCTGTTATACATGCGTTATTTACATCAGTTATGCACGTATATGACGATTGCAGTACAGTACATGCATCGATAAGTGGGAAAAAGGGAGTGCTTCACTTTAAGTACATTTTCACTTTACATACATGCTTCGGTCCCATTGCGTACGCTAATGCGGGGTATCCCTGTATTTAGAAGGAAGTGAAATTGGCTAACATGTTAGGAAGGAAATAAACCTAAATAAACCATGTTATTGTCCTAAGAAGGATTGCCAACTCGAATTATGGTTCCACTCTAAGTTAATTCACCCTCTAAACTTGACCCTTACAGATTTCGTCTCCCTGTGGCTTTTAGTGGGGTTTGTGCTTTATATGGGGCCGAATGTAATACAATTCAGTGTGAGGCTGATAATGATGATCAATACAGCAAGCAAATAAATATGCGCCTTGAAGACCTTTGATTGACTATAAAGATTCCATATGTATTGTTTTGGAAGAATAAAGATGTGCAAAAGTGTCCCAACTGTGTTCCCTTAATTTAGTAGTAAAGTGACAGAGAAATCATCATCACCATACAATGGAGTGGAGTCAGATTGAGAGAGAGAAGTCCTATATTTAGTAGAGTACCATTGACTTATGCATCTCCTAAAACACGTGGAGAGATACCTGTCAAGAACATGAGACATCTGGGAAATAAGTTAATTTAAATATGTTTTGCCTTTCCCATTGGCTATAATCAGGGGTGTAATGGTTAGGAGAAATAGAAGAGTCCTCCTACACTGGTGCTACAGGTAATCCAATATAGCCATGATAATAATAGTGAAGCCGAGACCATATATAAATGCAAAGTTTGAAAACCCACGATGTTGCACCAAAGCGTATATATGATAAAGAATATCCTGCTCACAATTAAAGCCCCATAAGAGCTAACTCTGGGAGACTAACACAGGGCAAAAGGGTGGGTGATGAATATAGCAGCACTCACCCAATAATATGTCCTGGCGTCAACCCGGGGGCATAGGTGGCTGGAGCAATGTGCAGATACGCTGGCTGACGGGAGGCAATAAATGAACATCACAATGGCAGCATGTCTGTGGTCTCAGCATGGCGTGCTTCAGTCCAGGTAAGTGAGAATGTGAAGGTTGAAGACTGATTACAAGTCGGGTTACTCTTTGATAAAGCACCCTATTGTTGTTATCTCTAACTAGTTTAATAAATATTTTTGTATTGGATGTGAGCCTCCAGCCCTATTCTTCTCGCAGTGATCAGTTTTCAACCTTCACATATAATCAGGGGTGCGCAAATTTTTTTTTGCTGTGCGCCCCCCCCCCTGCTTTTTTCTGTTGTTGTGCCCCCCCTTATCTCGCGCGTGTGACGTCTTGTGACCCGTGGTGTCATTGACGTCACTTTACCATGGCAACCGTGACGTCACATTACCCCGCCGCGTTGCAATGGTCACACGTCCTGAAGCCGGCTGAATCCCGGTAAGTAGAGGTTGCAGAGGCCTCGTGCGGTCCCCCAGCATTTAATTTAAATGCCTTGGAGAAGAGCACGGAACTCTGCAACCGCCCGCGCCCCTCCCCCCAAAAAATCTTGCACCACTCAGTTATGCACCGCTGGGCTATATTGTTTTCCCAGAGGTGTCAGCATGGAAGGACTAATACACTTATCCACAGAGTTTACACTCTAATGTGTAGATACAGAACACTAATCCACAGAGTTTACACTGTAGTGACATACATAAATGTCTAGGAAGCCAGAGCTGAGGATATATACAGTAAGGAGAGAGCATCTTAAAATGGAAGGGGCAGCAGAGAGTAAATGGAGGGGAGCAATAGAGGCTGGAAGGACAGGGGCAATGGAGTGTGGAAGGAGTAGGCAAAGGAGGGTAAATGGAGGATGCAACAGAGGATGGATTGCAGAGGCAGCAGAGGGAAGGTGTGGGGGGAGCATGCATAAGGTGGATGGGGGAGAGTCTGTGACAGTTGTTGAGCACTGAGAAATCGTGCCCCAGAATTCAAAGCTGAAAATCTGTGAGTGTTGATAGGTCTTTTTCCCCAATTTGCCTAGTGGACCCCTGCAGACCCTTCACAATTGAATTGTATTTCTTAATGTGTGTATGTATATGTATATATGTATATATTGTGACAAACGCCCCTCTTTTGTAGCGCTGACGTCTGTCTGGGTTCTTCCCGACACAGTCTTCTAGGGTTAATTATACAACAAACAGGATCATGCAAAGTATTATATTGCTTAACTCAGGCTTCTGCCTGCTTTACTTTCATCCAAGTAAGGGACTGCAGCTTTAAAATGTGTAGGAAAGAGGCACTCAGACATTTTCATTCAGTGGTTCACTTATATCGGTGTCATAGCACTTCACATAGTGTCACTTTTAAGAAATAAAAACCAAATCATATAAAGAAATCCTATCCCTTTCAGGGAACTAACTACAAATCAGAATCAGCCTCTAACTGCGAACTAACTGGGCCAACTAACCTGGTTCCCCAGCTTAAAACAATGCCCTCTCATTTAGGGTCACTAGATACAGCACAGTCTTTAAGCAACAGCAATAAACATTTGTTTTGTTTTGTCTTATCTGTTCATGGTGGGAACACGGTCCCAAGTGTCCAGGCAAATCCTCTGGTACTGTGATACTTGGAGGGGCCGTCCACCCCGAACTGGATTCCGGGGAGCAGCGATACCCCCAGCCTCCAGGCTCTAAGGAGAGAGAGTGAAATGCAAAACCTCTTTGCTCTAAATACCTGTGCATGTGATTAGAAGAGCAGGTGAGGGAGAACTAGAGCCATTGTAATCTGTGGTCTGGATTTTCCATCCAGCTGCCTGAGTTAATGGAAAGCTGTGGAACGGATCATTTTTAACTATTCCTGCACTTTCTGACCTAAAATGGGGCAGAAAGCTGCCTAACATCTTTGGACTATGTCACAATATATATATATTATATATATCTCAGACAAACAAAAACAATAAGTAGCGCTTATAGAGTGTACAAAAAATGTGTGAAACTAAACAGTGATTTGACTAACAGTGAAGAAAGGCTTATTGTTATAAGTAATATAAATATATAAGTATATATAATATAATATAATCAAATAAACGTGAATACATAAATGGATCAAAAATGAAACAGTAAATCAGTGTAGATGCAAGTGAATCCAAACCAGTTCCAAAAATATGAATAAAGTGTTCAGTGTGATGAAGAAATCCTGTCCCAGTAGAGTGACTCCTATGGAGACTGCTGCAGCTTCTTAGGCCTCAGCCAAGGTTCTTACTGGCGTGCGGAGGCGCGCTGAGGCTCAGGGAAAGCGGGTGCTTTCCCTGGCCTTAGACAGCGCGCCGTCCGGGGGTGTGTCGGGGCCGTGTCGGCGGGCGGGCCAGTGACGTCACGGAGCTGGTTCGCCCTCATTGGGCGAACCGCTCACGTGACCGGCCCTGCGCTCCGGCAAGCGCTTAAATTTAAAATTTATCTAAGACCTACGCTTCCGCGCGCTTGCGGAAGCGTAGGCGAGTCCCTATTAAAGCCGCTCTCATTGCGGCTGTAGGGGCTCACTGGTAAGTACCAGCGCGCCTCAGCACAGGTCAGCGCATAAGCGCTGACCATGCCCGAGGCCTAAGACCTACACTTCCGCGCGCTTGCGGAAGCGTAGGCGAGCCCCTACTAAAGCCACTCTCATTGCGGCTGTAGGGGCTCACTGATAAGTACCAGCGCGCCTCAGCATGGGTCAGCGCGTAAGCGCTGACCATGCCTGAGGCCTTAGTGGTCTAGCAGACCACAGCATACCTAAAAAGAAAAGAAAAAAAGAAGCGCAAGCTCCATAGCATATTACTGTGTATAAAAGTTGAATTTAATGTTAAAAGGAGAGTGCAGGATCTATTGGACCTGCACTCAATAGATTTAAAAGAATAACAAGCATGTGAGAGAAAATCTCTATGCGGTGATGTATTATAAGGAACATTTACGAGAATGCCACTTCAACCATTAGATTAAATGAATATGCAATCAAGATGAGGATAAGCAAGGGAGTGCAACAAGGAGACACCATATTACCAAAGCTTTTAACAGCAACACTTGAAAAATTGTTCAATACATTGCATTGGGACGAAAAAGGAATCTAAATCAATGGTGAATACTTGAGTCACCCACAATTTGCAGGTGACATTGTTACTTTTGCCAAAGCAAGTAAGAAAGTGGGCCTCCATATGAATTTCAGCCAGACCAAAGTGTTGTTCAAAATATGTGTCAACTCTGCAAAATCTACAGTATATAAATGGAAAAGAACTAGAAGAAATCGAAGACTGTGTCTACCTTGGCCAAAAAGTAACAAAAGATGGGAACCTTTGAAATGAAATCAGTAGGAGAATGAAGATGGGATGGAGCGCATTTGGAAGAAACAAGACAGTCTTTAAAGGGAATCTCCCACGGTGCCTCAAGAGGGCAGTTCTCGACCAGTATATTCTGACTGTGCTCACTTTTGGATGTGAAATGTGAACCCTAAATGCTAAAATAATTCAGAAGCTTCAGACATCTGAAATACGTATGGAGAGAGGTATGCTGACTGTCACCCAAAGAGACAGGAAAAAGAATGAATGAGTTCGAAACGAAACAAAAGTCCATGATATCACAAGGGTGAAGAAATTAAAATGGCAATCGGCTAGACATATCACAAGAAGAAGGAATCTAAATACGGCACTCAACAGTATTCAAAAGGAAATTAAAAGTAAGATGGGAGCATGAATCAGAACATTTTTGGAGCAACATACCTGCTAAATAGGTACGGCTGGAAGTTATGCCCCTGATCCAACCTAGACTTGCTGCTCCGAAACCTGGGTGTCCCCATATATTGGGGAAGAATGATGAACTCTGGGAAATACCTAGCTCGGGTAAGATTTTTTTTAAAGTATTGTAGGCATGCTTACTCATTAAGTGATAAGTGTTTTACTATGTACAGCTAAACCCCGTTATAACGCGGTCCTCGGGGTCCACCCCGAGACCACCGCGTTAGTAACGGGGTCGCGCTAATTTTTTTTTTTTTAAATGGCCGCCGCATCAGCGCATATTTATCCCGCGGGACAGGAGATGGGAGCGGGGATGTCCCTCTGGTCCCCGCTTCCCCCGGTCACCGCAGGACAGGAGATGGGAGCGGGGATGCCCCTCCGGTCCCCGCTTCCCCCTGTCACCGCGTGACAGGCCGCGGGATGGGAGGGGGGATGCCCCTCCGGTCCCCACTTCAGGAGGAGCAGAGGGAACTGGCAGGGAACATCCACACCTCACGAGCCGCACGGCGCATGCGCATGCGCACGGCGAACGTGAGGGGTGCCTAAAGTGATCGCTGTCGGGATGTGCTGCTTTGGAGACAGGTAAGCACAGTCTCTGGAAGACCGCTAACCCCCCCCCCCCCCGCCGCAGCACAGGGCCCTCGCGCAGCAGTACAGGGACCGCCGTAGCGCAGGGTCGTCCTGCCACTCAGCCGCAGCGCAGGGCCCCGCCACCCCCCCCACAGCATAATGACGTCCCACCCCCCGCCCCGGGCCGTAACACCAGCCTAGAGGGGAGGGGGACACACCGGACGCTCGGACACCCTTTCCCCTGGCTGTGAGGGGGTTAATGTTGAAGAGGCACCCCAGAGGTTGGGTTACCTTGCTGTGTGTGTGTGTGAGCAGTGTGCAGTGTGTGTCAGTGTGAGCAGTGTGTGTGCAGTGTGTGTCAGTGTGAGCAGTGTGCAGTGTGTGTCAGTGTTAGCAATGAGCAGTGTGTCAGTGTGTGCAGTGTGAGCAATGAGCAGTGTCTGTGCAGTGTGTGTCAGTGTGAGCAGTGTGTGTGCAGTGTGCAGTGTGTGGCAGTGTGTGTCAGTGTGAGCAATGAGCAGTGTGTCAGTGTGTGCAGTGTGAGCAATGAGCAGTGTCTGTGCAGTGTGTGTCAGTGTGAGCAGTGTGTGTGCAGTGTGCAGTGTGCAGTGTGTGGCAGTGTGAGGAGTGTGTGTGCAGTGTGCAGTGTGTGTCAGTGTGAGCAGTGTGTGTGCAGTGTGTGTCAGTGTGAGCAGTGTGCAGTGTGTGTCAGTGTGAGCAATGAGCAGTGTGTCAGTGTGTGCAGTGTGAGCAATGAGCAGTGTCTGTGCAGTGTGTGTCAGTGTGAGCAGTGTGTGTGCAGTGTGCAGTGTGTGGCAGTGTGAGCAGTGTGTGTGCAGTGTGCAGTGTGTGTCAGTGTGAGCAGTGTGTGTGCAGTGTGTGTCAGTGTGAGCAGTGTGCAGTGTGTGTCAGTGTGAGCAATGAGCAGTGTGTGTGCAGTGTGCAGTGGGTGTGCAGTGTGTGCAGTGTGCGTGCAGTGTGTGCAGTGTGAGCAATGAGCAGTGTGTGTGCAGTGTGTGCCACGGGAAAACCGCGTTATAACCGAATCGCGGTATAGCGAGGCGCGTTATAACGGGGTTTAGCTGTAGTTCATTTGGAAAGAGGAAAGTGATGAAATGTTTAAAAAATAACACCTCATTAGAACTGTGAAACAGTCACACACATATTTGGATTCACTAGGGAATTCAATTTAAAGACTTTGTTTCTGCCCTGTAAATGTTATGAAAGGCTGAGACACAGGTAAAACCTGTCAGTTTTGTAGTGTCTGCAAATATTTTTTGCTGTTTAAGAATGTTAATTTGGGAGAGCATAGCTCAATAATTACTTAGCTTGTTTTCTCAAGATTTCAAAATAATTTGATTAACCGATAGTATAGGAAAAAAAGAAATGCAGAAAACAATCCTGTAATTTGATTGGTTCCACTTCCTGGGAATTATTCACCCAGGGATGTCTACAATGTTGTAAACATTGCAGTAAGATATCAATAGACACTTACAAAAAATGGCAGACGTTTAAACAAAACAACAAAAATATATATTTCAAAAAATGAAATTATATCAAGAGAAAATAAAGAATTGGAGAGGAGAAGACGCAAAACAAAAGAGGACGAGAGAACAAGTCACAGTGTGAGAGAAAGAAAAAGAGAAGGAGAAAGGGAGCTAGAGATGTCAGAAGGGAAAAAGAGAAGAAAGAGGAGAGAACGTAGGAGCACAAGGGAAGGGAGGAGAAGATGAGAAAGGAGGAATAGGAAATTGGAGAGAGAAAGAATTAACGGGAAAGAATAATAGAGGGAGAGGAGAAAGACAGAGGAACTGATGAAAAAAAAATAACGTTGGAAGAAAATAAGAAAGATTAAGAAAAAAAAAGATGCAAAGTTTCTTAACCAACATAGAACATTTCTCATCCAGTATTACCTGGCCATGAATGCACTTGGCCTCGGGCCTTCAACCCCTCCACCCGGGGCGTTAAAGGCCAGGTAATGCCCTGTCCCCTGGGATTATTATCTAAATATGGTTCTTTTAGCACCACAAAACATGTTTCATTTTGTACAATTAAACACAGACAGGAGTATAGGTGTACATATACAGCTCAACCCCGTTATAGCGCGTTCCTCGGTGGCCACCCGATCCAGCCGCGCTATAACCGAGGTTGCGCTAATTTTTTTTAAATGGCCGCCGCGGGCCCGATCGGTAGGAGGGTTGAGGAGGGAGGAGGGAGGGAAGAGTTGGAGTGAGGCGCTGGCAGTCCTACACTTCCTCCAGCAGCCACCATACTTCCCCCAGCATTTCCCGCACTCCCCTCGCACTTCCCCCAGCAGCCTCACTTCCCCCAGCAGCCCGCACCGATCCCCGCACCAATCCTCCAGCCCCGCACCAATCCCTCCCAGCTCCACACCAAACCCTCCCAGCCCCGCACTGATCCCCGCCAGCAGCCCCACGATGCCCCAGCAGCTGACACCAAAGGTATGGGGCTGTGTGCGTGCTGTGAGTGTGTGTGTGCTGTGATTGTGTGCCGTGTGCTGTGAGTGTTTGCAGTGTGCTGTGAGTGTGTGCAGTGTGCTGTGAGTGTGTGCAGTGAGTGTGTGCAGTGTGCTGTAAGTGTGTGTAATGTACTGTGAGTGTTTGCAGTGTGCTGTGAGTGTGTGCAGTGTGCTGTGAGTGTGTGCAGTGAGTGTGTGCAGTGTGCTGTAAGTGTGTGCAGTGTACTGTGAGTGTGTGCAGTGTGTGCAGTGTACTGTGAGTGTGTGCAGTGTGTGCAGTGTGCTATGAGTGTGTGCAGTGTGCTATGAGTGTGTGCAGTGTGCTATGAGTGTGTGCAGTGTGCTGTGAGCATGTGCAGTGTGCAGTGTGCTGTGTGTGTGCAGTGTTTTGTGAGTGTGTGCAGTGTGCTGTGAGTGTGTGCAGTGTGAAGTGAGTGTGCAGTGTGCTGTGAGTGTGTGCAGTGTGTGTGGGCAAAAAAAAATGTATACATCAGGGCCCCACTTCTCGGCGATCCGCTGATACGGTGGCACCGAGAAGGGAGCCGCTATGTTGCATTTGAAATCGCGCATGTGGAGAATGGACGGGTGCGCCCGGCGCACATGCGCAGACCGCAGGTTGCGCGCGCAGACCGCAGATCGCACATGCGCAGAACAGCAAAAATGCCGTTTGTGCATGCGCATCGCTTTCTGGCGATTTTCAATATACGGCGGGCCTCTGGAACGGAACCCGACGTATACCCGGGGCCCTGCTGTATATATATTTTTTAAATATTCAACTTGGGAGGTTCTGGCATTTTGCTGAATGGACAAGACTCACTGTAGTTGCTTCCCCTCATACAGAGGTAACAGGAAGGGTTCACAGTTTTAGTGTTAGGACCTGCATTTTTGGTTATACCTTTACATTTGGTATGCAGGCTTACGACGCTTTGGTCAAAGGGTTTAACTAAATAACTAAGTAATTACTATTATTATGGAAGTATTTCAACTTTATACTCATTACCATATATGTTTTGTTAATTTGATATTGCATTGGGCACCCCTGTCTTTTGTTTTATATATATATATATTTATATCTTTTTTAGCAACCATATTAGTTAAAAGAAAGTACATGCATACCCCGCATTAACATACGCAATGGGACCGGAGCATGTATGTAAAGCGAAAATGTACTTAAAGTGAAGCACTACCTTTTTTCCACTTATCGATGCATGTACCATACTGCAATCGTGATATACGTGCATAACTGATGTAAATAACGCATTTGTAACAGGCTCTATAGTCTCCCCGCTTGCTCATATCTTCAGTACAGGTAGGGAGCTGCTATTGCTGATCAGCATGTGCTGACAGGCGCATGTGTGCGCTGCCGTTTGCCTATTGGGCGAAATGTCCTTACTCGCGAGTGTACTTAAAGTGAGTGTCCTTAAACCAGGGTATGCCTGTAGTATTATTATTATTTACCAAACTGTTATTGTCATTAGCAATTGTCAACAGCTACTCAAGTGGCCATATCACCCCTTTCTTCTTTTAACTAATATGGTTGCTAAAAAAAAACTAATAATAAATCATTTGCAATCACAGACAGGAGTATAGGTATATGTATATACTGCACATATTTATATACTGTAGTTGCTAAAAAAAAAAACCACTAGCAGGAAATAATTTGCAGTGTTTAAAGGAAAATATTTTTTTAATATACATTTTTTTAAATCAATGTTATCAAACATTTATGGGTTCTGTGTCCAGTTAAATGCTGAATACAGGCATACCCCGCATTAACGTACGCAATGGGACCGGAGCATGTATGTAAAGCAAAAATGTACTTAAAGTGAAGCACTCCCTTTTCACACTTATCGATGCATGTACTGTACTGCAATCGTTATATACGTGCATACTGTAACTGATGTAAATAACGCATTTGTAACAGGCTCTATAGTCTCCCCGCTTGCGCACAGCTTTGGTACAGGTAGGGAGCCGGTATTGCTGTTCAGGACGTGATGACAGGCGCATGCGTGAGCTGCCGTTTGCCTATTGGGCGATATGTACTTACTCGCGAGTGTACTTAAAGTGAGTGTCCTTAAACCGGGGTATGCCTGTATGTTTTTTCAACTTTGATCCTTCTCTAGAAATTAGAGGCTGGGAAAAGTTACACAAAGGCTTACATGAAAGAAAATTATAAACTGGTATTGAGAATTCAGAGCATGTGAAACAGAAACCTGAAATTCTGAATTCCATTCTCAGCTGGAGGAGGAACTTTCTGTTGTTACATCTTCAAATTCATACCTCAGGATTTGTTACAATCTAACCATTCTATGGTATCATGGTATTACACTATAGTTCTTATATTGAAAAACATTTTTTACAATAGAGCATGGTTACTAAATTGTGCTAAACTGCAAGGCACCTTGTGATCAATTAGAGTGAATGGGCCATAAAGTACTTTACGTCTTAGCACTGCTGAGTAAATATGGGCCAATATGTCCTCAGGCACTTACAGTACTTGATAACTTATCTGTGAGTCAAGCAACTTGAATAAAAAAAACTGCCTATAACCCCCAGTACGGAGCTATTGGCTTTGAGCGAGATTTAGTGTTCACACTTTTGGCCAAGGCATGTTTTGTAGTAAATGGGAAAATGCACTGCGCGTGTGTCAAATTTACAAATAGACTAGTAAATGCAATCTTAAGTGTATCGTGTGACATAAAATGCTAATGAATGTAGTGAGAGCACAAGGTGTATTATTAAATAGGCTGTGTTGTCAATTATATAAATCAAACAGAATATATATAAAGATGTGTGTGTTTGTGTGCACTTTTCTTGAAACAATTTACCATTATTAATAGTTTATATAAACTGTATGTGAACATTTGTATATAACTTACTCATTTAGTATTAATACCACAAATAGTTATGGAATAGTGATATTAAGGAAATTTAAATATATTAGATAAATACATTATTTAATAAAATAATCTTTATAAATGCTGAACAGCAGAAACATAAAATAATCTAGGAAATTCCCTTGGTGTTCAAGGATTTTGCCCGATTCTCACTTTCTTAGCTACGCTTATAGTGCCGGCGACAGCGACATGTCATCACCTCAAAACAAATGCATTGCCGACGTGGCGTGCGCTTATAGTAAGCGCAGCGCGACAGAGCGACGGCTTGGTCGCGATCGCTGGAAGTCATCTCAATTTGATTTTTCCAGCGACCGCAGCCCGACATCACCGTCGCCGGCACTATAAGCATAGCCATAAATAGCCCATAAAATGCTTTTCTTTTGTATAGAAATAAACAGTAAAGCAGGGTCCTCAGATTGCAATGATACACCAATTCCTCTCTCGCCAACATGATTACCAATAAAACACTTAGCTCATGGCTATATTTACCATACAAGAAGAAGTTACACAAAATATATATATTTTGTATAGATGTAACACAGTTTGCTCCCCCCAATCGCAGATAGAGTGCATGTGAGGGGAATCTATATGTATTACCAGGTGTGGAGTTTTACCTATCAGGTTCACAGGAGGCCAGAATAACTCTGAAATGTTACAAATGTAAAGAGGGAAGGTGTGGCCTAATAGTAATGGGAGAACATTGATATCATTTTACTGTCAGCATCTTGTTAGGACCTTGGGCAAATCACTTAATCTCACAGTGTATAAGGCATCAACATATTAACTGCAAACTCTTCAGAACATGAACTCATGATTGCAATATCGTATACACAGGAATACATCTTCTGGCAGTATAATTAGTTTTTGATCCAGTCCACTTCTTGCTGACGTACAGAACATGAAAAGAGACACAACATGACTCCATGTCTTGCTATGCACTAGGGCCTTATCAGGGGTGTAGCAGCCATGTAAACAAAAAATTACTCAATACTTGATACATACATTCCTATTTCAATGTATTGTATATTATGTATACCCTGTTCATGTATGTAACTGTATTTGTAACCATGTATTATTTGTCATATTAACTATGCCCAGGACATACTTGAAAACGAGAGGTAACTCTCAATGTATTACTTCCTGGTAAAATATTTTATAAATAAAATAAATAAATTTCAAATGTAAGAATTTATTGACAAAATTGATTGTAAGGTGAGGACGCTACATCCAATGGGCAGAGGTATCAAGTGCTATAAATTGGTGCATTTTGCTTGACTCTTTATGCCACTGCATCAAAGTGCACCGTGTCCGTTTTGTTCCACACAAGCACCTCTGAGCAATTAGTGACGTAGCTAATGGAGGGAATAGCCATTTTAATATTATAATGGGATACACCAATATTTGCTTCTGGACCTGGTGCCGTTTTCCTGTCTGGTTGAATCAAATACATCTGCCAGGTTTGGGTTGCATAAAACCTCTCCTCTCACAAGATCTCTGATCAATGTCAAAGAAACAAGATTTATACATGTGCCATCCACAAAAATTAAGCCAAACGTAAATTGTATGCTCAGAATTATGGAGCAAATTCCACCATCTTGATGTATATCTTCCTTTATCTTGAACTCCTGCCCAGTCTGGGTGTGGAAAGGATTCTTCTGTTCAACAGAGAACAGGCCTATGTACTGTTACTTTACACCCACTATCTTTTGTTTACCTAATGATAACACTGAAAAGTCTGCATTTTTATATGTAAAGCAGAGAAAAGGTCAAATCTGATCACTCAAATCCAATTAAATACAGAATATCTCTATAAAACACATGTTAATACATACAGCCATGTCAGGGTTGCCACCTTCTGTTAAATAATAACCCGGAGATTTATGAAAAAAAATCCCATTTACTGTATATATTTAACTCTCTTACCTTCTCCGGCGACAGTATCCTACATCTCCCCCTCCATGGCCCAGTCAAGATGGCTCTGCAACGTCAAATGCCATCATGTTGCTATGACAATGGGACATCATGTGATGTTGTGGCGCCATGCAATGTCACGTTGTTATGACAACTGGACGCCACGTAACAACCCATTGTCATGGCAACACGACACCATTTGACATTGCGGAGCCATCTTCACGGGACCATGAAGTGGTAGATGCCGCCAATGATGATGATGCCGGAGAAGGTAAGAGCCAAGGCTTCGCACATGTCCCTGGACCAAACATCCCAGCCGGCCCTGCAGTCAACAGGAGATTTCAAATCTCAACCTCCTCTAGCCTGGAGATACCTAGTCGAAACTTGTAGTCTCCGGGTAAAAACCCGGAGTGGTGGCAACCCTTAGCCCTGTATACAGTACATGACTGTCAGATAAATGCTTCTTTCAATTGCTTTTGATGATGATGACTTTGTGGAGTTTCTGTATTGACATATGACTTGCAGATCAATGTCTTACTTTGGATAGGTTTGAGTGCGCAAATTCTACTTTTTTCTCCTTCATATAATGTGTGTTTACCATTTGTGTGGGGGGTTTGAGGTTAGTGTAACTCTATATTGTGTTGTACATTTTTTGTTCCTACAATGGACTTTCTACATTGTTTTATTTATGTTTCAGAAAGTGCCTTCTACAATTTAAGACCTAGAAAGAGGCAATAGTGAGGTGTATATGAGTACCATGGGGCCTATGCTTTAAGTTAGGAAATAAGAGGTTATTTTTTATTTTTATTTTATTAAATGAATGCTAGAAAAGATATTTTAAGCATGTGTAGCAAGGTAAGTCGACATTGATTGTGACTACTATAACATCTGCTGTATTAGCTTGTGACTTTCTCAGGGATTATCTGAGATGTTAGAGAGAAGTGGCACCAAAGCACATATTAATGGGATGTACATGGAGCAAATGTGATATCTCCGTTCATTATTTTTTTTCCTTTTCCTTGGCATTAAAATATTCTGCCACATCTGAAATGTCAAATGTAAGACTTAATTAACAATGATTTATTTGGTGTGCATCTGTATGCACTTCTCATGAGCTGTTACATAGCCACTGAAGTGTTTAGTAATAAATAACTATACAAAACTGAAGAAATAGGGTAACTTTTCCTCCATATTTTTGCCAATAATTCCTTGCGGAGCAGGGCTTGTAAATCCACCATAGCTCAATGAAGTCAGTTAAATGACAGCATAGCTTAGCAAATGCAGTGAATTTGAGTTAATCGGTACTATTAGTGGGTTATATCAGGCAAAACAAGGTCATCACTCTTCCTATGTTCCACTACCACTAAAACACTAATTGCTAGAATCATCTCCTGCTCTTCTAGGCGCGTATCTGCTTCCATCCTCCTGAACTCTCTCTGCTAGATTCCTATGAACTTCCGTATAAACGACAACATTCTCCTTTCGTTTAAGGCTCTACACTCCTCTGCATATCCATACAGTATATCTCAACGCTGACATCTCGCTACGCCCCAAGATTGTCTCATCTTGGCACCTTTTACCTCTACAGCCCTCTCCCATCTTAAACCTTTGTCATTAATCTCTCCCTACCTATGGAACGCTCTTCCACTCAAGTATTAGAAGATTGCAACTTGCATTTGAATTGAATAGTCCGATCCATGCTATTGTAATGCAGCAAACCTAACTTACTCATTACTTTTTGTATTTAAACATTTTTTCAGGATCAGAACTAGTGGATCCTCTGGAAACTAACAGAGCTATTTTTTAACTCAGGGGACTCCCTGGCTCCCGAGAAATTATCCTTTTTATTTTTCAGTGATCGTGTTTCAGTGATCAAACCTTTTGGGTAAATATCAATGTCGGGTCTGCCTCGCTCCTCTTAGCCAATAGAAAGTTGCAACGTCTCTGGGCCATGACGAGAAGATTGAGCTGCTAGTTCTAGGGGATTTCAACTTCAACTGGCTTGACCCTAAAAACCATAAAATCCAGATACAACTCAAGTCACTTAACCTATCGCAACTCATTTCCCAACCCACACGGACAAACCTGAAATCGCATAACCATTCCTTGCTAGACTGGATTCTCTCCTCAAACCCCAGCAGAATCCAATCCTCTGGCATCCTTCCGGACATCTTCAGTGACCATGCAATAGTGTACTGTGTAAGGAAAATTAAAACACCCCATTCAAGCCCTAAAGTTCTCCTCACTAGAACATTTAAAAACTTTAACCCACAACAGTTTCTGGATGACCTTACCAACTGCCCATGGCACAGAATAGATTTAATTCCCGACCCTGATTCTGCGCTCGACTATTTCCAATCCGAGTTCTTAAAACTCTGCGATACCCATGCTCCACTACGCAAAATAAGGGTACGGGGGGCCCATCTTCCATGGGTTACAACTGACCTTATAGCACTTTACCAGCTCAGGGATACCTTGCGGAAAAGCTACAAAAAAACTGGCACTACCAAGGATCTCAATCACTACAGATGCCTGCGGAACATGTGCAAAAGGCAAACAAGGCACGCAAAAGCACAATATTACTCTGACAATCTTCACCAAAATACATCAAACCCAGCTAACTTCTGGAAGGTTATCAACAATATATTCCAGCCTCCTAACCATCAAAAACCAA
Source organism: Ascaphus truei (assembly GCF_040206685.1). Lineage (NCBI taxonomy): Eukaryota > Metazoa > Chordata > Amphibia > Anura > Ascaphidae > Ascaphus > Ascaphus truei. The sequence continues at coordinate 99,364,720 of NC_134488.1, forward strand.
GTAATATCACTAAGGGGGATATTACTCTGACAAACCCCACTGACATTGCAAATGCATTCAATGATTACTTTGTGGGGTGTGTCACTAACGTATTAGCGAAACGCAGCCCAAACCACAAACCTGAATCTCATACTGGGAGTGCCCACATAGCCCCACCCCTTCCTAACACTGCCCACAATTTTCAATTTGGCCCAGTATCTGAAGAGGAGATTACACAAGCGCTCCTCAAACTAAAACTAAGCAGCCAATGCGGACCTGACTTGCTACAATCTAGGTTCCTACGACTTGGTGCCCCAGCCATTGCCAAACCAATTGCTTCCGTGGTCAACTCTATCCTGTCTGCAGGCCATATCCCTAAGACCTGGAAAACTGCCAGAGTTGTCCCAATCTTCAAAAGTGGGGACAAAAACACTGACCAATCTCACTTCTCCCAATTCTATCAAAAGTCATGGAAAAATGTGTACACTCCCAATTAAAGGACTACTACACCAAGACAAATTTCCCTAGCCAATTCCAATCTGGCTTTCGTCCCAAACACTCCACCGTAACTAGCCTGCTAAAAGTTTGCAATGAAATCCAGTTTGGAATGGAACGGGGACAACTCACTGGTGCAGTATTCCTAGATTTTGCAAAGGCTTTTGATACAGTTGATCATGCTATCCTGCTTAACAAACTCCAGAGCTCTGGAATAGGGAAGCATGCCTTAAACTGATTTCAGTCCTACCTATCAGGAAGATCCCAACATGTGTCCATCTCAGGCTCTAACTCCAACCCCCTGGATATCACCTGTGGTGTCCTGCAAGGCTCTGTTCTGGGGCCCCTTCTCTTCTCAGTGTTCATTAATGATCTTCCCACAGCTTGTAAGGAAGCCTCAATACACATGTATGCAGATGACACAATCCTATATGCACACAGCCATAGCCTCTCTGACCTTCAACACATACTTCAGTCTGACTTCTTGAGACTCAAAAACTGGATTTCCCAAAACAAACTGTTTTTAAACCCTGACAAGACTGTAACAATGGTATTTGGGACCAAGACTAAATTCTTAAAGCTTCCAGCGACTGAGCTCCATATTAGAACCAACACTAACACCACCCTAACTCCTGTTACCAGTTTTAAATACCTGGGCTTATGGTTTGACTCCCACTTAACATTCGGGATGCACATTGATACCCTGACAACCAAGACCTATGCCAAACTAGGGGTACTTTACAGGAACAAATCCTCCCTAAGTCTCCTGGTCAGAAAGCGTATCGCACAGCAGATGCTAATGCCAATTATTGACTATGGAGACATAGTATATGGCACGGCACCTCAAACCCACCTTAGCAAACTTGACACCCTCTACAATTCAATTTGTCGTTTTGTTCTCCAATGCAACTACAACACACATCACTGCGAAATGCTCAAAGAACTAGATTGGTCATCACTAGAGTCTAGGCGCAAAGTTCACCTTTCCTGTCTTGCCTTTAAATTCTTTATGGGCAAGCTACCCAGCTACCTGAACAAGCTCCTCACCCCTACCACATGCAGCACCTATCATCTGAGATCTGACTCCAAAAGACTGTTCATGGTCCCAAGGATCAACAAAGTATCCGGCCTGTTCCTCCTTCTCTTACCGTGCACCCCAAAACTGGAACAACCTACCAGAGACTCTCACATCCACCACCAGTTTAAGTTCTTTCAAATCTAAGGCTGTCTCACATTTTAATCTGGTCTGTAACTGTTACATACGCCCATAACATATATTTTCTTTAACTGTGCATGCAAAGTCTTGTATATAATGTATACCCTGTTCATTTATGTAACTGTATTTGTAACCATGTATTATTTGTCTTAACTCTGTGCCCAGGACATACTTGAAAACGAGAGGTAACTCTCAATGTATTACTTCCTGGTAAAATATTTTATAAATAAATAAATAAATGACATTGCAGCATTCTATTGGATAGCTCTAGCAGCCATCTTGAATTTTTTTGCACGTTTACCAGATCATAAAATGTAAATTGTTTGCAAAGCAGTTCAGCTTTGGAGGGCATCATGGTTTAAATTCGGGGATGGGGCGGGGGATCAATATAAAAAAAAGGATTGGAATTGCTACTTTAAAACAGTAATAAAAAGGTTAAAATCCTTTGCAACAATGCAGTTGCCAAAACCTTAATCCCAACCTGCGGAAGTGTATTTGTGTTTAGTTTTCTTGTCTGTTCTCAGGCCTTATTATCCAGTAATCAAAACACACCTGCAATATATTACAAATAAAAGGTGCAACTAAAGACAGCCTAAAGGTTCAACCCCTTCTATTCCCTCCACATTCCTTCAGGTTCCTCCTAAATCAAAGTTGTTTTTGGATGGCACTGCATTTTTTAATTATATTTTCTGAATAGTGGCTGTTCATTTTAAGCATATCAAACAGAGGAAACACAAACACTGCAAGTGCTCTGTGGATATAATTGAATCTCAAACCTAATCAAGACAGCAACATCTGTGCGACATTTGTTGTTTTAAAGTAACATGAAAAAACTGGGATGTGTTCCATGCATTCATTTAGCATTTGTTATTATTTAATAATCTTTATAAGTAGTTAATGGGCATTTGACACTAGAGAGTAGACGTCTTGTATTGAACGGATGGGAAATACTGCAACATGGAAGATTTATAGGTTTCAAGGACATCATACTTATTGACCATGGATTGTTGTTTAAAGCAGGGGTGGGCAACTCCAATCGTCAACAGGTCATGGTTTAGGGATATCCCAGCTTCAGCACTGGTGGCTCAATCAGTGGCTCAGTCGAAGATTGAGCCACCTGTGCTGAAGTAAGCTCCTCGGGGCAGGGACTCCTCTTCCTTAATGTTACTTTTATGTCTAAAGCGCTTATTCCCATGATCTGTTATTTATATTATCTGTTATTTATTTGAGTACCCCTTGTATTACTACTGTGAAGCGCTATGTACATTAATGGCGCTATATAAATAAAGACATACAATACAATACAATAGAAGTAGGGATATCCTTAAAACCTGGCCCGTTGGTGGCCCTCGAGGACTAGAGTTATCCACCCCTGGTTTAAGGCCTAAATTCAGAACTTTAATCCCTTTTCTGCCTACACGCATAAGTGTATCTCAACATCTTCAAACGTTTGCCCTTGTTTTTAGTTTTTTTTTTACAGAGACAATTTAGCACATAACTCCCAATATATTATAAAATCTCAGAATTGTACTAGACAAAATGTGCACAATGACAAGATAAGTTTAGAAGAACCTTGGAAGGGATTTAGCATGTAACTGAAAGAGAAAACGCAACTTTTAAATAATTCTCCTAACAAGCCCAAGAAACTGAGTTAGAAGTAGAAGAAAAAAAATACTTTTTTTTTAGAACTGTAAATACGTGGAAATATGTTGATAAAGAAACAGCAAAAGAAACCAAGCAAAATGCAGCAAAAAGAGAAGAAAAACAAGTAATTATCAGTTAATAAAATTGAATAAACGCTGTATGTATGTAAAGATGTCTCTAATATAAGCCACCAAAATGTAGAGTTCGTATATGTTATGCACCTAACAGAATATTTTTTTGCTTGCATTCATGTTTCCATTATGCATAGTACTGTATATTATCAATGTTTGTTTTCTTGACATGAACATTTTGATTTGCTGCTTCTAACTTAAACCAGTTTACACTTCCATTTGTATCCTCTTTCACTTGAATACACCATCATTTTACAACCCCAGCTTTCAGAACCTGCTACTGCAGTGATTACCTACATTATACACATATACTGTACAGATCTTACGTTTCATACATTCAAATGATGCTTTATGGTAATTTATGTGAAGCAAAATAAAACCCAAACAGAACTATACCTTTAAAGCATTCTGTATAGTCCTTCGAACCACCACCTTGATGTGAGGAGCATTATCAGAAGGAGGATGGGTGAATACCTCTGCCCGTGTAATCCCTTTCCACATGCCCTGGTCAATCCACCCCAGGTCCAGCAAAGGGGTTGCAATATCAGATTTTCCTGGCCAGTAGCTAATACTCAAGTCTTCATCAAGCTCAGAATCATCTCCCAGATCTATTTTCCCCAGTTGAGAATCCACAACAGAACTCTCAATCCATGTAACTTCTTCCGGAGATAGAAACGGACGAATCCCTTCCTGTTTGACACAGTTATGGAAGGCTTGGGCCCCAGAAGACAACAGAGTTTCTAAGGCTGTCCTTTGCTTTTCGGAGTAGTAACATTCAGGACTCGACTCAGTCATTTCCAGGAACGCCTGGTCTTCTTCCAGGCATTTCAGCTGAGAGTTTGCCATCTTTCCCTCCTTCCTCTCTTTTTGTTCTATCTCCTCCAAGCCCTTCAGGAACTTTTTTAGGCAATTATCTACAGATCCAAAATGTAGGCAAGTTTGTGTCTTCCTTGAGCTTTATGGCCGTGTTACTATGGAAGGAGGCTTTTCTTCTGCACATTTAGTGATGTAAAATGATAGCTGGGTTTTGTAGTAAATTGATGTTGGGCCTTGTGAAAGATATGAGACATAGGTTACCATTACCACTTTTGACAAAACCAATTTTTATACATTTCAAGATACATAAACTGTGTTTTATTGTGTCCAGTTTAAAGATTCGAACAGTGGTTTCCAAACTTTTTAAAATGAGTCCCCCACAAAGCTGTTTCTGAGAACCCCACTATGTATTAAATGCTCAAAGGACAGTCCATGCTCAAATGATATGGCTTCTACATGGTGGAATATATTAATTGGATTATTTTTGCAGGGAAACATCCTTATTATATCTGTCATTCACACTTTGTCAGTCTCTTCTCTTGTGTTTGTCACATTATGTCCTCCTTTTTATTTGCTTCATTACTTTCTGTATCTCCTAGTGCGTAGTCACTCTAAGACTCCTTTAATCTTCCGGTCCCTCCTCAGGTTGCAAAATACCGGCCTAGAATGTGGACAGAACTAACGGACACCGAGTCATGTTGATGCTGAATACAGTATGCTATGTTAAAGCATAATTGAATGTCTCATTGAAATCTATTTAAAGCACGAATCCCCCAGGACAAATTAATTTGCCTTACCTGAGGACTGGCAGGAAAACACACCCCAGCCAATCAAAAACAAGAATGTACTTGTTATTGATTGGCTTGCTAGTTATCACATTGCCCTTGCCCATATACCCATGTGTGAATTACCCCTGATTCATACTTTCTGTTGGCACTGTCTAAATTTGCATATATATATATATATACGTTGTAGCTTTCCCTTATAGAATTATCTTGCAGAAAACCATTGCAGAAATTGCCAGGGCCATGGAAGTCAGGAGAACTGTAAATAGACTGAGCAACAATCTCATATTATATTATACAAAATACCATTTGCCTTTTGCAATCAGACCATAGAATTAGCAAGCAAATAAAAAGGTCATAGACCCCAAGATAATTTAAGATGAAAACCTGAGGTGGGATGAGTTGTTACTGGGTAGGTAGCTCCCCTGAAGATTTAGGAGGTGCTATTTAGGAGCAATTCTGGGTCAAAAAATGTCTTGCACTAGGAGATCACAAACTGTATATAATATATTATTAAAAAAATAATATTCCATACATAATTACAATGGCCTACGATCATATTTTTTATTTTTTTTGGTGCGGCAAAATTGTAGTGCTAAAAGTAGCACAAACTTTAATTAACCCTTTGTGTGCCAGAGGAGCCACGGCACCAGAGTGCCACAGCCCCTCTGACATTTGGCGTTCATGTGACCGCTCCTTGGGAAGGATCACATGATCACCACGTCACTAATGATGGAAGAGGAGCAGTCCTTTTCCGTTCCTCAACCGGCCAGGTTGCGGTCATCGCACATTGGGAAAAAAATATTTTTTACACTGATGGGTGCAGATTGGGACATTTTTGGTTAGTACATAAGCGCTCACAAGCACAATCTAATATGAGATTTCTGTGTGCCAATTTTTGCACCCAAAAATATTTGTGACGCTTAGTCCATATGTCCCTTAGAACGTTACGACCCCATAATAATAGTCAAGCTAAATTAGAGGAAGTTCAATTATTCTCTGCTTCACAGAATAAAATGTTGAGTTTATTCATCTTCTTATCCCTTAATGTACTGTAGTAATGTTCAGAGTTCTTCAGTTTTATAGGCTTTTTTTTAAGCGTGTCATATGAGAAGCATATTGCTTTATTGAGAGCAGTACATTCTTAATACTTTCCAGTAGAGATCTCTAAAGGAACAAAACAACAGTGGGCAGAATAATACTCCCACTGACTGGGGATGACCCATTCAACATCACTATGGGGTTCTGTTCCGAGGAAGCTTACAGTACATCATTACTTATCATCATGAACCATTAACATGAAGTGGTGACGGATGGCTTGTAGTTAAGAAGCAACAGATCAACAACTATAATTACCAGTAACTGCAAAATACACTGGTATTTGTATAGAATATAAAATAGAGATACATATAAACAGACAAATGAATGTGCTGTGTATGATAATTCTGTATACGTGTGAACTAATTCTATCTTTCTATGTGTTTGTAGATCTGAATATTACATCAACATAGAGAGGTGTATATATATTTCTTAGCATTTAGTTTTGTCTACCGATTAGCTTTACAATGAACATAGCTTAATTTTAAATATTATCTACTGCCATTACATTATTAAAAAGAAAAATAGAAGGAGCACACAAAAGATTTGGATGTGTCAAAAGACTAAATGTATTTATGCATCAGAGTTAGTACAGGTAATGTTTCAGGACCCTTGGTCCTTTCCTCAGACCAAGGGTCCTGAAACGTTACCTGTACTAACTCTGATGCATAAATACATTTAGTATTTTAAAACATCCAAATCTTTTGTGTGCTCGTTCTATTTTTCTTTTTACTACTGTTACATAGGATCCAGCTTTGGGACGCCGGGATCAGCACGAGGTAAGCACCAAAAGTAATTACTTTGTTTAATTTTTCTTAACAGTGGTGTGCCATTTATACCTTGTTTATACTGCCATTACATTATTATTATTATTATTATTATTAATAATAATAATAAATCTATCCACCTGCCACCAAAGCGACACATTATTTAAATAAAATGTACCTGATAAGATTTCTCTTTCATGAGATCATTGGCAATCCATTACACATTCAGATGTTGAAAGCTTTATCATGTTACGATATTCCTCGTCCATTTCTCTTCAGCTTCCACCGCCTTTCTGCTCTCCTTTTTTCCCTTGATTTCTGTTGCTTTTCCTCTCTCTATCTTCAAAGTTGTTAACACTTTTTTCCATTCACAAATTCCCTGCTTCACATTCACCCATGTTCATTCTTACTATACGGGTACGTTTTCAGATCTTATTTCTTTATAGCATGTGAGGAAGGTAACAGGGTAGTTCCCAGTCTCTGGCTTTCTCTGACTTATTTCTCTCCACCTGCTCTATCCCTTCCTTTGTTCTTCCTGTCATAACGCCAGGAACATAAGACACACCAGCAGGTCATGCAACGTACCTCTGGCAACCAGGAAGCGTTCTCACCTTAAACAGATCACTTGACTTATTTGCAAACTAAAGATGTAAACCACCAGGAACTTGAAAGAGGACAGTCTTTTAAAGGGAAAACAACAAGCAGGATTTGTGTGACTAGAAGTAAAATGTTTAAAAGGGAAATATATATTATGCATGTCTCTTTGTTTTTTTTATTATTGTTTTTCTTTTACAATGGCATTTAGATTGGAGAGTGAATTATTATTGTTAGCCACAGCAGAGTCACAATTTGCATATGAATTATACTTGTCGTTAAGTGCTTTTAAAAGCTGCAGCTACAATAGGTTACCCAATGTTACTGCCATGGTAATGGCAACTGTCCTGTAAGGGCGACTTCCCAGGCTGTTACCCAGGTCTCACGTTTCATATCAGATTGCAAATACGTGGTGCCAGGGGAAACAGGTAAATGGTACGTTATTTACAGAAGTGCAGGTGTTGTGTTTAAATTTAGATACAAAATGCGGCGGGTTCAATTCTTGCATCAGCAGTTATTGTTGTGGGGTCTGGTAATTAATATGTACATCTCTGCCAAATGTGAAAAAATACTGTTAATCAGATTTATTTTGACATGTAACTGTGCCCAGAGAAGCTTATACTATCTCACTACCTGGCGGATGTGAAGCTAAACAAAGGCAGCGTGATGACAAGAGACACAGAAATAAATAATTGGTCATATAACATAATGTGGATCTTGCCTACTTCTGTTCACACACACACACACACACACACACACACACACACACACACACACGATCCGCATGATGGATTTATAAGAATCCGGAATAGGATTTAAGATTAAATCCGATAGTGGATTCCACATTAAAAAAATTGTTCCCAATCGACCTTCAGATTTCAGTGTGTTGATTGGATTTTAGTGAAACCAGCGCCGAAAATCCGCAGATCGGATTTTGACACGTTGAATCATCTCTGAGTGCCAGATTCATTAAGTTCTGCTAGCTTATCGTGACATTAACCTAATGGACGTTAAACATAATGCAGAATTCACAAGGAGAAATAACGTGACGTTAAGCAGGATTTACTCCTGTAAGTGAGGAGAGTTATTTTAATGCCCATTATTCTTAAGGAGATGCTAATTTGGCATTACACGAGGACCCTGAAATAAGGCTTTTGTTGGAGTGGGAAGAGAGAGAGTGAGAATACCTAGAATTGATACCAAAAATTCATCAAATAGTTTTTATCAACTTTTTAATACAATAGATAGTAATAATGTAGTACTCATACATCAGTTAGCCAGCCATGTGATGCCCATGACTAGATGACCAAATGGGCAACTAAGGCATTCATTTATTAAAAAGTCAAACGTTTAAACTAGTCTAATCGGCTGATTTACGGCCATTATTTCTTCCATATAATTACCTTGGTAAATAAGATGTTAACTCAGAGAAAATGATAGCGGTTCCTCTTTTAGATAATGTCACATGATTCTAACTGATTTAACGAAGCTTCGTGATCTATCCCTAAGTGACAAAACTCTTCCAGCATCCCACTCCTGCCTCTGAACATCATGAAACTCTGAACATTCAAAACATTTATTAACACCGGTTTGTCAATTAAGCTTCGTAATTCAATCATTTCACCATGTGTATGTATGTTCAATGTATACAGACAATGCTTCAGGCCTTCTGTACTTCAGGTGGTCACTAGTATAAGGAAGTAATATTGTTCTGTCATAGGCCTCAATAAATTTTAATCACAAGCACAAACAGAAATTAATAGAAAAAGTTGGGGATGCATAAATTAGGAGAAGGTGACAAAACAATGCTATTACAGGGAGAGCAGTTTGGGGAGACCACTTAGCGGTGGCTGCAAGCTTGAAAAGCAAGCACTGCAAACTGACCAAGCAGGAAATAGAGCTGGACTTTACCAAGTGCTAGGGAGGGAGAAAACATACCAAAACCCTGGGGGTCTGGGAAGAATAGTTGCCGAGGCAACAGGTTGAATGACAGTTATAGTACACTTTCCATATTATCAAAGAAAACAAAAACTAGGGTAAGGGTAACTTTGGCACAACGGGAAAAAAAAAACAGCGCTGAAGACAGAACAAATATGGTATCTTTTTTATACAACCTCATTGAGTGAGTGCTGCTAGGGTTTGGGGTTTAAAAACCTAATAGAATAAATGCATGAACTGTAGATGGTTCTTGAGATTGGTGATGACTGCGCCGTGTTCCAATCACCTAAATATGGTTCTTATACCCGAAGGATTTCGATATACTGTATGAAAAACTTCTCCTGTTCCCCATGACATGCAGTCAGTCACTAAACGTCTGAAAATATTTACTGGAATTAATGAGAATTTGTTTTAAACGTCACATTCAGTTATTTTTCTAAGGCTGTTGACAACAAATACATCTAGGCTAAACGTAATTTGTGACATCTGCTTACCTGAGCAATCTGGTAGCAGATATACAGAGGCAACTTGGTGATGGCTGTAATGCACAGGCACAGCTTCCACACTGCACATACAATTAAATAAAGAGAGGAGGATCGGACTAGCGTTTTAAGAAGTAAGGTAACATACAGGCAATTAATGATTTACCAAAGTCCATCCACTTGAATGAGAGTTAGGCTATCATCAACAGTTCATTTCCCCTGTTTACACCATATTAGATAGAGATATACTGTATGGGCTAAATTCACTAGTGGTAGATTTGAAGAAAAAAACCCACATCTTAACCACTTATTCATGAAAGCCATATCGCTGAGATACTTAATGGATTGGTACCGGTGTTCAGTTCCCTCCAGGGGAAACAATATGGCGGTTTTAATATCCCACATTATTTACGTCCCAAGTCAATAGGAAGCTGCAATGTCATCCGACTTCCTTTTGGCCCATGTAATGCAGGAGATTTAAAAACCAGGAAGTAACGCTGATACCAAACCAACTGTCTTTACCTTATGAAATATTTATGTGCCTGCTATAATCTAAACCTAAAAGAAAACTGCTATTTCCTCCCCGGTCTGCCGTCTGTTGCAGATTTTTCTGTTATGAAGAATTTAAAAGTGCAACCAAGCCATACAATAATATTGTTTTTATTTGTTTGTTTGTTTTCTTGTATCATGCTGACAGTGCTGTACATAGACCTTTGCAGGCTAATTGAGTCCCTGCCACATAGCTTTTATAATCTAATTTTTTGGTGCCTAAGGCACAGGGAGATAAAGGGACTTACCCAAGGTCACAGAGAGCTAAGACTGGGATATAAATCAGACTCACCTGCTTCAAGCTCATTCATTGTTTTCAGAGAAAGTGCATTTACTCACTCAGACACTCTTTCAGTCCTGTAGTTTGTAATGCATATGTTTTATTAATCTTTATAGTCTTCTCTGCAGTATTGTCAATCACCACAGAGAAAAGGCGTTCCGGTCCCCACCCTCCCCCTAGTCGAAAGTCTGTGAAATGTATTAAAGGACTCATGACATTTTTTTTTAGATTTTCTTCACTCTGTCCATATTATAAATAGATCATCAATGTATCTGTAATATTTGTAAGAGACATGGTATTATGAATCTCTGTTCCAGACCTGCCATAAAAATTAGCATAGCGTGGTGCCATCCTGGCAGCCATTACACTCCCCATTAGTTTGATGTTAAGTTTATTGAGGAAATATGTGTATGAAGCTGTTGGTGTTTGTGACTAGTGGTTTGAGGATATTCTCCACTAGGCCTGATATTTGTTCAGTGTATCCATACCGGTTATAATTGGTCTGCCAGGGTTTCTTGGTTTATGGAATTTGTGAAGCATGTAGAAGATACTAACGCCTGGGTTGTTACAGATAGGTATTAGTAGCTCCAATTCTGGTTGCAGGTGATTAGGGAATGATTGAATGATTCTTGAGTTCTTTTGTATATTCATATGCTGTATCTTGGGTTAGTTTCTTGTAGTAGATGTTGTCTGTGAGTTATCTGTTACCTTATTCTATGTATTTATTTGTGTTCATAACCACCACTGCACCTCCTTTATTTGCTGGTTTGATGGTGATGTTGTGGTTAATTCAGAGATTTGATTGCAGTTTTTTCATGGAGAAAAGATTGTACATGATTGTTTTCTGCTGTTTTCTGCCAGCGAGGAAACTCGCAATCTGAAGCTCTCTATGTAGCTGTCTAGTTTGCTGTTGCATCCTGTTGGTGGTGTGAAGTAGTTGTTCTTCTTATTGTTGTAAACTCATGACAAACTTGAAAAACAATTATTCTTTTTTAAATTAGCATTCCCCGAATTTGTTTTTTTCTATACACCCCTTTGCCTCCAATAGGCTTATGTTAGGGCCGTGGGTTGGTGTGTCTCATGGTGGGGGTGATGTCTTGAAAGGGGTTGTTTTGAAATAGACAAGCAGTTGCAGAAAGCAGCAGAGTGAGGTGTGGAAATGTGTCACATGTGCCAGAGCAGCAGTAACCAAGTTTTAGGTCACCTTAGTACGCCGATGGCAGGCATTAAAGAGCTTATGAGACAGGTGCAGGCTCTGCTGAGCAGAGCAACTGAGGCTTTGGGCAGTGGTGAGGTGGTGAGAAGCTCCGGTGGGCCTCCGACTGTGTCCGACTGTGTGGGCCGACGACTGGAAGCTGCTCTGTGGAGTGAAAGAGAGGACCGTCCAGAAGCTTCTGACTTCGTCCATCCGACCTGATCGAGATGAAGGTCCTTTCACTTTAGCCAAGCCAGCTTAGCTGGTGGAGGAGGTTGGCGGATCAGAATATATGATCCGCTGCAAACTTTTCTCCCAGGCGAGGTTTGACATTCTCGATGTCCCCCTGAGGTCCCGCTGGACCTAGAGGCAGCATAAGAAACTTTAGAGAAAGATTACTTTTCTTCAGTCTCAATGTTATTTTTGTTTAAAAATGTATTCTGGTTACGAAAGTTTTTTTTCAAGGTTCTGTACCATTCTCCCAGTTATTATTGTTACTAGCCGTCTACCTCATAGGGAGAGTGGAAACAGTTAACGTAAGAGCTTTATGTTGTCACTTGAACCGAAGGTATTGTTTTTCCTTTGCAGTTTTTATGATTGGGGTTCAAGTTGGGAGGTTAAGAAGTTTGAAGGTTACAGTATGCAGGAGTCCTTCAGCGGAGTTCGGAGTGCTCCGGAATCCCCGAAGCTCGTGCCCCTCCTGATTTGGGCTTTTTATTTTGCCCTTTACTTTGGTCCGCATAAGGATCAACAATTTAAAAGGTTTTAGGATGTATAATAGATCCATCCCGCCCCCATATATTCTCTATTGTTGTCATTCACTGTTTTTGTTTCCCTTCCCCCCCCCCCCCACCCCAGTACCACCACAGATCTTCGAGGAGGACTCACCTTCCCGCTCTCAAAGTTGACCGTAGTAAGTCATTTAACGACATCCTCGCACCCACACCCAATCCCACATTGCACGATGACTAGAGAGCGAGTTTTAATCGGTTTCCTATGACTACTCAACTGCCCATAAAAATAATCTCTTTAAATGTAAAGGGACTAAACTCACATAACAAAAGGAGACTAGCCCTGAGATAATTTAATAGGATGCAGGCAGACATTTTGTTTCTTCAGGAAACTCATTTTAATAACCAGGACCCCCTAACACTTTTTGGGGTACTTACCCCATAGCTTATTTTTCTTCTTACTCCAAAAAGAAAAGAGATACGGGGCAGATTTATAATGGTTAGGGGTCTCCTTTCTGGGGTTAGATTAACCTTGGTTAATATATACACTCCAAACGATCAACAAATTGATTTTCTGAAATAAATTTTACAGGAAATAGAGGAGTCCCCCCCATGGATATAATTTCTGGAGGAGATTTTAATATGATCCTAAACCCCAATCTGGACAGATCCGTTTCTCCACGACAAAAGTTAGCAAACAAAGTTTTTAAACAAAGCAAAACATTTGAAGAAACTTGTAAAATATCTCACACTTGTAGACGCCTGGCGTATGAAAAACAAGAAACAACGAGATTATACATTTTATTCTCCCCCTCACGATGTGTATACAAGAATTGATTATATATTTGTCTCGGCGAACCTTTTAATCGGGTCGCCCAGAAAGGTATCGGTCCAATAACATGGTCCGATCACGCCCCAGTTGAAATGATCCTGAAACCCCCCTTTATTAGGCCCAAGGTGTTCCAGTGGCGCCTAAACGGCTCGCTTTTTAATCAGTCGGCGATCGAGGAACAAATAGGAAATATTTTGGTAGACTATTTCAAATTAAATAAAGGGTCAGTTGAAAGCCCGTCCACCCTATGAGAGGCCAATTCATCAGCAGGCCAATTTATCTGTTATTTATATTATCTGTTATTTATTTGATTACCACGTGTATTACTACTGTGAAGTGCTATGTACATTAATGGCGCTATATAAATAAAGACATACAATGCAATACTTTTGATCTATGGAAAAGTACAAATATTAGAGAAGTGGGGGATATGCTTTTGAATGGTAAGCTACTAAGCTGCAGAGATTTTTGCCAGAGATACACTTTCACAGGCGCTGAGGTGTTTAGATTTCTGTAAGTTTCTCATTTTCTCCCTGGATGGGTCTTTCCCAGAGTGTTCTGTGTTTGAAGAAGTATGTAGAAAAAGAAGCTATCAGTGGGGTCTTATTTAAATTTTGTACCAAATCCTTGTTCTATAAAGTTATGTTCAGATGGTATCTGACGCCCCAGAGATTGAGGCAGATTTATCCAACGACTACGAATGTCTGCTGGAGGGGTTGCGGGGGTGTCGAGGATATGGCCCATATCTGATGGTTTTGTCCCAAAATACAGAGATTCTGGCGAATAGTGCAGAACCAGGTGGGAGAAACTATTGGGATAAGAATCCCTCTAGACCCGATTACTGGGTAAGCCGCTAGATAATGTAAATGAAAACAAATCTAAACTATTGTTATATATTCTGACCGCAGCGAGACGCTCAATCGCAGGGGCCTGGAAAAAGCCCCAACCCCCCTCCAGGAGAGAGATTATCTCGAGAATAAACCAGGTGCAATCCGTGGAAAGATTAACAGCCTTTGTGAGACACAACTCTAGAAAATTTCCGAAATTTCAGGAGCCCTGGAACACTAGGGGGAATAGGTGATTTTTTTTTGTGATTTTATGGACCGAGGGTTGTATTTCTCTCAGAGAGCTGGTTATTCTGTGTAATCTATGGAGTGATGGTGGTTTGGCGTTGAGATATATATAATATTTCTGTTTTTTTGACTCTGCTGTTAAAGTTGTGGTACCACTCCACCCCCTCCCCCCATTTCTCTTTTTTTCTGTACCCCCTTCCCTTTGTGTATCTAACAAATTTAAATAAATAATTAAGTTACAAAAAAAATATCACGCAGGGGAGACTTCTGCTGTAACTATGATATTTGTACTGTGCATGACCCCCTTTCTTCCTTAAAAGAGAAAATAGCTAAATAAATTCCCTGTGGTCAGACCTGCTCACTCACTTCCCGGAGTATTTCTACTCAGCAGACAGGTTTAACACCATTTTTACCCACTTAGCAGTTGATATAAGGTTAGAAAGCGGCTTATTTAAAGAATGCAGAATTTTTTTTGTAGCTGTAAGCAGCTCAAGGGGATCATTTATAAAAGCAAATAATGTGTACATAACATACGGTACAGTACATGACATTAGCTGCATAGTTTTCAACCAGCTGTATAATCTGATGGTGCTGTAAAATGAAAAGAATGGCAGAAAACCAGCTACAGATTCAGTGAATGTGAACTATGAAAAATATGTTTTGGTACGATCATGATGATAATGAATGAGGCATTAACCATTTCTGTATTTTAAAAGGGCAGTCCCTCCCAGGACAAAGGTCAGTGATATGCATTAAAGGTTTAAAAAAAGTTCAGCTCAACCCCCTTATAACGCTGTGTTTGGGGTCCAAAGAATCACATCGCGCTATAAGAGGATCGCGTTTTAAATCATGTACAATTGTATGCATTGTACAATAAATTAAGATACCAATAATCGTGTTGTAAAGTATTCATAAATACGAAAATTGGGAGCCACACTTGCATCGCGTTATAAGCAGATTCGCGTTGTAACTGATCGCGTTATAATGGGGTTGAGCTGTATAAGTATATTGTGTAAACTTTTCCATGGTAAAAAAAAAATATTTATCAAATATCTTTGGTCATAAAACTGTTTGCCAGTCCTCAAAGACCCAGGTAAATTGTTTCCTTTAACTGTAATTTTGGTTCCTTCATTAGTCAAATTGATATATTTAAAGAATCCAAGCAGCTTAAAATAAAAAATTAAACATTTGTTTTAATATATGAGCCTTTGATTGCTTTTATTGAAAACGAATTACACAAGCAGCCGATCGATTAGTTCTCCCGTGATCGATCTGCAAAATCACGTTTCTCAGGGATCACTAAATGGCTGCCTTTCAGTTTCAAATCAATCCTTCAGTCAGTGTAAATTAGCAACTACAATGTACTCTTATATTGCTACGGTAATATCTATTGTTACAGTTTGCAGCTCAAACTGCTGGGAAAATTGGCAACAAATTATCACAAATAGGAAAGTGTTACAAATATCTTGCACTGCTGGGG
Organism: Ascaphus truei; assembly: GCF_040206685.1. Taxonomy (NCBI): domain Eukaryota; kingdom Metazoa; phylum Chordata; class Amphibia; order Anura; family Ascaphidae; genus Ascaphus; species Ascaphus truei. Next base: position 99,380,805 of record NC_134488.1, read on the forward strand.
AGGTGTGCTAAAGTCTGCTATAGAAATCAAAGGATTATCTGTATATTAGAACTCATTAAAAATGGAACGAAGAGTTGAAATTTAAAATAAAATAGGTATTAGTATTATCTAATACTACAGTATTGATTTATTTAAAAAAAAAAGTTTAGGATATTGCTTGAATTGCTCCTTTGAAGTAGCAATCCACCCTAACTAGCCCCCATTTTGGATTAGAACCAGGGGTCCCCCAGAGCTGAACAGCTTTATTTTCAGCACCAGTGAACGTCCTGGTTACGGTATTCTTACTGGTGAAGTCATTAGTATTACTTATGTAGGCATGCCATCTATGGCTACTAATCAGCCCTACTACTGGCAGAAAGCCCCGGTAAGAGCAGGCCTGCCAGTAACCAATATGGGTTTCCCACACTCCTGGTGCTGCACTTGAGTGACGGGGGAGGCGGTGACATCAGGCCTGAGCATGTCATGGGACAGACCTGGTGCAATCCTCCCGATGTACTTAAGGTCAGTTGCCGCCCAAATTTAACAGTGTCTCTACCCCCTTGAGAGAGGCAGGTCACACAGCCAAGATTTTCACCATATGAAAGGAAGAGAATATATAATAGTGTAATATGTCCAAACACCAGTGGCAATATGTATGGGGATCGAGATTAAGAACTCACATTCTCCCAGTCCGATCGGACTCCCGATGAAGCTGCCACGCCAGCGAAACGCGTAGAGTGAACCAGCAGCAACCCAGAGTGTGCCACCCATGCCCCAGAACCCGTGTGGACCCATTTCAAGATCGATCGCGAAACCAGAAGTGACGCGACGGGCCGGACCGAAAGTGACGCGACGCGATCCCGGGAGAGGGGTAGATGGTGTATACTGCTGCTGCGCTTTGATTTTTATGTGTCATGGCTTGATCCACTGACACCAGGGAGAGTACTCTAAGCAAGACCCCCCTGCAAACTACAGAGTCTTCAGATTGTCTTCCAATGCTGTATTTTAACTGTGAGAATGTGAGTTCTTAATCTCGATCCCCATACATATTGCCACAGGTGTTTGGACATATTACACTATTATATATTCTCTTCCTTTCATATGGTGAAAATCTGCGCTCCCCACAAGCTTCTTCCAAACAGTCAAGAGAGGAGAAACCGGATCTTCTCCTAAGAGGGTTGAGCAGCGAATTTTACTATCATTATTTTTGAGCACTATTGATATCAATCACTATATATTTATATTTATCACTATATTTATTTATTACACCTTTCTTGGAAGCGCCTCACAATTTTTGTTCCACACACAGCCAAGAGCCTGACTATTGGGCCTTGAGCGAGTTTTAATCGGTTTCCTATGACTACTCAACAGCCCATAAAAATTGTCTCTTTAAATGTAAAGGGACTAAACTCACATAACAAAAGGAGACTAGCCCTGAGAGAATTTAATAGGATGCAGGCAGACATTTTGTTTCTTCAGGAAACTCATTTTAATAACCAGGACCCCCTAACACTTTTTGGGGTACTTACCCCATAGCTTATTTTTCTTCTTACTCCAAAAAGAAAAGAGATACGGGAAAGATTTATAATGGTTAGGGGTCCCCTTTCTGGGGTTAGATTAACCTTGGTTAATATATACACTCCAAACGATCAACAAATTGATTTTCTGAAATAAATTTTACAGGAAATAGAGGAGTCCCCCCCATGGATATAATTTCTGGAGGAGAATTTAATATGATCCTAAACCCCAATCTGGACAGATCCGTTTCTCCACGACAAAAGTTAGCAAACAAAGTTTTTAACAAAGCAAAACATTTGAAGAAACTTGTAAAATATCTCACACTTGTAGACGCCTGGCGTATGAAAAACAAGAAACAACGAGATTATACATTTTATTCTCCCCCTCACGATGTGTATACAAGAATTGATTATATATTTGTCTCGGCGAACCTTTTAATCGGGTCGCCCAGAAAGGTATCGGTCTAATAACATGGTCCGATCACGCCCCAGTTTAAATGATCCTGAAACCCCCCTTTATTAGGCCCAAGGTGTTCCAGTGGCGCCTAAACGGCTCGCTTTTTAATCAGTCGGCGATCGAGGAACAAATAGGAAATATTTTGGTAGACTATTTCAAATTAAATAAAGGGTCAGTTGAAAGCCCGTCCACCCTATGAGAGGCCCATTCATCAGAGGCCAATTCATCAGCAGGCCAATTTATCTGTTATTTATATTATCTGTTATTTATTTGATTACCACGTGTATTACTACTGTGAAGTGCTATGTACATTAATGGCGCTATATAAATAAAGACATACAATGCAATACTTTTGATCTATGGAAAAGTACAAATATTAGAGAAGTGGGGGATATGCTTTTGAACGGTAAGCTACTAAGCTTCAGAGATTTTTGCCAGAGATACTCTTTCACAGGCGCTGAGGTGTTTAGATTTCTGTAAGTTTCTCATTTTCTCCCTGGATGGGTCTTTCCCAGAGTGTTCTGTGTTTGAAGAACTATGTAGAAAAAGAAGCTATCAGTGGGGTCTTATTTAAATTTTGTACCAAATCCTTGTTCTCTGGGATTTCAGGGCCCATTGCATACACCACTATATGGACCAATGGACCCGTAATTTCTAGGTAGAGATTCCCTGGGAGATTGGCAAAATGTTTGGATCAATGCAACGAATACCTCAATTTGCACAATATCTAAAGAGAATATATATAAAGTTATGTTCAGATGGTATCTGACGCCCCAGAGATTGAGGCAGATTTATCCAACGACTACGAATGTCTGCTGGAGGGGTTGCGGGGGTGTCGAGGATATGGCCCATATCTGGTGGTTTTGTCCCAAAATACAGAGATTCTGGCGAATATAGCAGAACCAGGTGGGAGAAACTATTGGGATAAGAATCCCCCTAGACCGGATTACTGGGTAAGCCGCTAGATAATGTAAATGAAAACAAATCTAAACTATTGTTATATATTCTGACCGCAGCGAGACGCTCAATCGCAGGGGCCTGGAAAAAGCCCCAACCCCCCTCCAGGAGAGAGATTATCTCGAGAATAAACCAGGTGCAATCCGTGGAAAGATTAACAGCCTTTGTGAGACACAACTCTAGAAAATTTCCGAAATTTCAGGAGCCCTGGAACACTAGGGGGAATAGGTGATTTTTTTTTGTGATTTTATGGACCGAGGGTTGTATTTCTCTCAGAGAGCTGGTTATTTTGTGTAATGTATGGAGTGATGGTGGTTTGGCGTTTAGATATATATAATATTTCTGTTTTTTTGACCCTGCTGTTAAAGTTGTGGTACCACTCCACCCCCTCCCCCCATTTCTCTTTTTTTCTGTACCCCCTTCCCTTTGTGTATCTAACAAATTTAAATAAATAATTAAGTTACAAAAAAAATATCACGCAGGGGAGACTTCTGCTGTAACTATGATATTTGTACTGTGCATGACCCTCTTTCTTCCTTAAAAGAGAAAATAGCTAAATAAATTCCCTGTGGTCAGACCTGCTCACTCACTTCCCGGAGTATTTCTACTCAGCAGACAGGTTTAACACCATTTTTACCCACTTAGCAGTTGATATAAGGTTAGAAAGCGGCTTATTTAAAGAATGCAGAATTTTTTTTGTAGCTGTAAGCAGCTCAAGGGGATCATTTATAAAAGCAAATAATGTGTACATAACATACAGTACAGTACATGACATTAGCTGCATAGTTTTCAACCAGCTGTATAATCTGATGGTGCTGTAAAATGAAAAGAATGGCAGAAAACCAGCTACAGATTCAGTGAATGTGAACTATGAAAAATATGTTTTGGTACGATCATGATGATAATGAATGAGGCATTAACCATTTCTGTATTTTAAAAGGGCAGTCCCTCCCAGGACAAAGGTCAGTGATATGCATTAAAGGTTAAAAAAAAGTTCAGCTCAACCCCCTTATAACGCTGTGTTTGGGGTCCAAAGAATCACATCGCGCTATAAGAGGATCGCGTTTTAAATCATGTACAATTGTATGCATTGTACAATAAATTAAGATACCAATAATCGTGTTGTAAAGTATTCATAAATACGAAAATTGGGAGCCACACTTGCATCGCGTTATAAGCAGATTCGCGTTGTAACTGATCGCGTTATAATGGGGTTGAGCTGTATAAGTATATTGTGTAAACATGTCCATGGTAAAAAAAAATATTTATCAAATATCTTTGGTCATAACACTGTTTGCCTGTCCTCAAAGACCCAGGTAAATTGTTTCCTTTAACTGTAATTTTGGTTCCTTCATTAGTCAAACTGATATATTTAAAGAATCCAAGCAGCTTAAAATAAAAAAATTAAACATTTGTTTTGTTTTAATATATGAGCCTTTGATTGCTTTTATTGAAAACGAATTACCCAAGCAGCCGATCGATTAGTTCTCCCGTGATCGATCTGCAAAATCATGTTTCTCAGGGATCACTAAATGGCTGCCTTTCAGTTTCAAATCAATCCTTCAGTCAGTGTAAGTTAGCAACTACAATGTATTCTTATATTGCTACGGTAACATCTATTGTTACAGTTTGCAGCTCAAACTGCTGGGAAAATTGGCAACAAATTATCACAAATAGGAAAGTGTTACAAATATCTTGCACTGCTGGGGAGGTGTGCTAAAGTCTGCTATAGAAATCAAAGGATTATCTGTATATGAGAACTCATTAAAAATGGAACGAAGAGTTGAAATTTAAAATAAAAAAGGTATTAGTATTATCTAATACTACAGTATTGATTTATTTAAAAAAAAGTTTAGGATATTGCTTGAATTGCTCCTTTGAAGTAGCAATCCACCCTAACTAGCCCCCATTTTGGATTAGCACCAGGGGTCCCCCAGAGCTGAACAGCTCTATTTTCAGCACCAGTGAACGTCCTGGTTACGGTATTCTTACTGGTGAAGTCATTAGTATTACTTATGTAGGCATGCCATCTATGGCTACTAATCAGCCCTACTACTGGCAGTAAGCCCCGGTAAGAGCAGGCCTGCCAGTAACCAATATGGGTTTCCCACACTCCTGGTGCTGCACTTGAGTGACGGGGGAGGCGGTGACATCAGGCCTGAGCATGTCATGGGACAGACCTGGTGCCCTCCTCCCGATGTACTTAAGGGCAGTTGCCGCCCAAATTTAACAGTGTCTCTACCCCCTTGAGAGAGGCAGGTCACACAGCCAAGATTTTCACCATATGAAAGGAAGAGAATATATAATAGTGTAATATGTCCAAACACCTGTGGCAATATGTATGGGGATCGAGATTAAGAACTCACATTATCCCAGTCCGATCGGACTCCCGATGAAGCTGCCACGCCAGCGAAACGCGTAAACCAGCAGCAACCCAGAGTGTGCCACCCATGCCCCAGAACCCGTGTGGACCCATTTCAAGATCGATCGCGAAACCAGAAGTGACGCGACGGACCGGAAGTGACGTGACGCGATCCCGGGAGAGGGGTAGATGGTGTATACTGCTGCTGCGCTTTGATTTTTATGTGTCTATGCACATGGTGCTAATGGCTTGATCCACTGACACCAGGGAGAGTACTCTAAGCAAGACCCCCCTGCAAACTACAGAGTCTTCAGATTGTCTTCCAATGCTGTATTTTAACTGTGAGAATGTGAGCTCTTAATCTCGATCCCCATACATATTGCCACAGGTGTTTGGACATATTACACTATTATATATTCTCTTCCTTTCATATGGTGAAAATCTGCGCTCCCCACAAGCTTCTTCCAAACCGTCAAGAGAGGAGAAACCGGATCTTCTCCTAAGAGGGTTGAGCAGCGAATTTTACTATCATTATTTTTGAGCACTATTGATATCAATCACTATATATTTATATTTATCACTATATTTATTTATTACACCTTTCTTGGAAGCGCCTCACAGTTTTTGTTCCACACACAGCCAAGAGCCTGACTATTGGGCCTTCTCTGGTCCTCTTCCCTCTGGGGGAGAGTGAGTGTGGACCATATCTCTGCCTCTGTTAGAGGGGCGGGGAAGAGCTGGGACTGCTGCGGGTGCCCTTGGCCTGTAGTGAAGGTCCAGGGACCATCCTTCTGTGGGTAGCTGAGAGAAGGACTGCATTGGGCAGAAGATTGCCGTGTACCACTGTTGGTGTACAGACAATAAACCGTTCCTGTTATTATACCTCCGGCCTGGTGTGTGATCTTACTGGGGGGGAGGTTATCGGTTCTACCGTGAGAGATCATCTTCAGTTCCCTGGAGCCTACGGCAGATGGAGCCACTGCACTGCTAGAGATATGTAGGGTATGAACTCCAGAAGCCCAGTCCAGTGTCCCCACAACCATCGGCAGAGACTCAGCCCTCCTGTTACTAGCAGGTATCATGCACCACACTTCCAGTAATGGCAGACTCTCCCGTAGGGTGGGGGAAACACCTTTACATTTACTTGAAAAGGTAGATTTGAATGACCATTCAATAGGAAGCCACAACTGATAATGTTGGCGATTCCTCTTGGCCTTTGATTTGTTCGCCATTTTGTTTCCACTGGAGGGAGATTTAAACCCAGTTACTTCACCGGTAAGTATCTAAGGAAGTGGGGGGAGCTGAAAATAGCAGCATTTGTTTCCAAGAGACCTCCCTGGTTCCTATCCTGAATTTTTTTTTAACAATAGATGGAGGACGGGTCTTTGAAATTGCTGATTTAATTCAGTTGACGTAGAGAAAAGCAAAGTATATTCATTTTCCACAAGATACAAATAAAACAAAGTTACTATAATAATGACTGAATCTTCCCAATTAATCCAATTACAGTGATTTAAAAATAAAAAGTAACTTGCTGCGTCAATTTCACCTTTAACCCTTTGGGTGGCGCAAGACGTAGCTACTATGTCATGGGGTCTGATACTCGAGGGGCCCCATGACATAATGGTTACGCCAGGCCCAAAGAGGGCTCATTTTCTAGGGGTGATCTGTAGTGCAGGGAAATCGAAGCGGACTCCTCTTCTGTTTCTAGGTTCTGAAGAGCAGTAATGTGACCATACATTGCTGGACGGGCAGCCAAAGGGTTAACATCAATATATCATTGGATTTAATTTGTCCCACTCATATACGCAAGCAGTGTATCTGGTACAGTATCTCTTCTTCAGCTCTGCAACTAATTAAGATCAACTGCTCCTATTCCAATTATTTCATCAAGAATGCGATAGCAGTGGAGAACTCCACTGGACATATACTGCATCTATTAGTTGAAGCTACTGTAAGAACCTGGCAACTGATGATATACTATGTCAGCACCTGTACCTTTGCCGGCCTTGAGAAGAAAACCCTGGTGCCTATACCGAGGGGGAGAACCAATCGGCATAATATTAAGTGACAGTGGTGCTTTGTCCAGTAATGTCCGAAATGACACAGTCATAAAGATGAGTGCTGGAGTTAGTGATTTCAAAATATTATATGTGAGTGTTTACTACTTCTTATTATATTATAAAATACATTTATACTTGTATCGCTTTCCTATTTGCGCCTCTTCTTTTTTATGTTTTAATAAAGCTGTGACTGGTTTATCCCCGTTTATTGGGATCAGGACAGGGAACCGGATCGAGGCATTAGAAAGTCATGCATAAAGGTATACAATAAGGACACTCACTTTAAGTACACTCGCGAGTAAGGACATATCGCCCAATAGGCAAACGGCACTTTGCGCATGCGCCTGTCAGCACGTCGTGAACAGCAATACCGGCTCCTTACCTGTACCGAAGCTGTGCACAAGCGGGGAGACTATAGAGCCTGTTACCCATGCCTTATTTACATCAGTTATATACATATATGACGATTGCCGTGCAGTATGCATCGATAAGTGGAAAAAAGGTAGTGCTTCACTTTAAGTACATTTTCGCTTTACATATATGCTCTGGACCCATTGCGTACGTTAATGCGGGGTATGCCTGAATGTTAAAATTCCTGTATGGAATGTGTTCATCTATTTTTCACTGACAGGGAAACTACAGCGTACCTATTTTTAGGGGGCCATACGTTGGATGGTAAAAGAAGAATTTGCATGAGACAAATGTACATTATAAATGAGGTGTATGTAAGAGAGGGGGAGGGAGTGAGTTTTGAATAAAAGGGTGAGTGTGATGTATGAGGGTAAATGTGGAGTGTGTAAAAAGGGGGTGGCTGGGTGTGGTGGGAGTGTATGTGTATGTGCTGCGTTTGAGGAGGTGATAATTCTCTGATGAGTAGGGGCGCCCTGAGGTTTGAAAAATCCTTCAGGGGTGTCCCTGCTCAAAAAAAGGTTGAGAACCACTGATGGTAGATATAGAGTAAGATGGATATGCAGGACAATAGAAAGGAAGTATAGAAAGGCTAGAGCGGAAGTATGAGAGAGTGAGCATGAGAAAATGAGTGAGCCAAGAGCTGTGTGAGAATAAACGGGAGATTGCTGTGTCACAGATAACGCTAACAAAACGCACTCAGGCACTAGATAGATCACACAGAAGCAGAGAGATGGTCACATATTAAAGACACTAGGCACATAGACTTTACACAATATAATTGATGGAAAATACAAAATGTATGTCTCGGCGAAGCAGAACCCGGCGAGAAAGGAGAAACTAGGGGAACCTACTGTAGCTCCATAAACGGAGGAACGGTGGGAATCCTTCATACACCATTCTTTATTGGATTGTTGTCACTGCTTTAACATATCTAGAAGCCTATGTGGGCTTGAAAAGCCGCATTACACTTAGAAGATACTTTCTACTATACAACACATCAGCATTATTAGCACTATTACACCTAGTTGGGGGACTGCTTAAGAGTGAAATAATCATTGTAAAACATATTGGGTTTTGTTCATTCTACAGAAAACCTAACTGTGTAACTTAGCAACATACTTCATCCAGAAGACATTGGGTTTGCCTCTTTCCCACGGGGAATAGGCGCAAAAGGGAGTGATCTGTGTGGAAGCAACATTTCCTGTGTGTAGAACAAACTTTAGGGGTGCAAGGAATCGCAAAACAGTCATACTTGAGCTCCACATAAACATGTGACTCTATATCTAAAATATGTGTTAAGACCTGAATATATTAACAAACTAGAGAGAGAATAATAAGATACGTCAAATACATTATAACCATAGAGAACAAAACAGCACAGTTCTGTACAAAAGGATCTTGGCAACATAACGTCCTCATCTTGCCAATTTAATCACAGTCCAGTTAACGAAGTGTACAGAATGTAGGCCATCAAACACAACTTTTGTCGGACACCATCCTGTTCACTTTAATTTACATTTTCTTGGAAACTGTAAACATTAAATAAAGACAACAGGCTTAGCAATAGTGCCCAAAGTCATGCAGTAGCTGCAAAGGCAAACAAGATCTTATTTTGCATTAAACGTACAATGGATGGAAGGGAAGTAAACATAATTATGCCCCTTTATAAAGCGTTGGTAAGACCACACTTTGAATATGAAGTACAATTTGGGGTACCACTCCTTAGAAAAGACATTATGGAACTACAGAGAGTGCAGAGAAGAGCCACCAAATTAATAAAGGGGATGGACAATCTAATTTATGAGGAGAGGCTAGCTAAATAAATGTATTTACATTAGAAAAGAGGCGTCTAAGAGGGGATATGATAACTATATACAAATATATTCAGGGACAGTACAAGGAGCTTTCAAAAGAACTATTCATCTCAAGGGCAGTACAAAGGACTCGGGGCCATCCCCTTAAGGTTGGAGGAAAGGAGATTTAACCAGCAACAAAGGAAAGGATTCTTTACAGTAAGGGCAGTTAAAATGTGGAATTAATTACCCATGGAGACTGGGATGGCAGATACAATAGATTTGTTTTAAAAAAAAGTTGGACTTTTTTTAAAAAAAGGGACGGTATACAGGGATATACAAAATAAGTATACATGGGAAGGCTGTTGATCCAGGGAGTAATCTGATTGCTAATTCTAGGAGTCAGGAAGGAATTGAGTTTCCCCTAATCAGATATCATTAGATGATATGTCACGGGGGTTTTTTGTTTGCCTTCCTCCGGATCAATATACTGTAAGTACAGATATAGGATAAAGTATCTGTCGTCTAAATTTAGCATCGGTTGAACTTGATGGATGCATGTCTTTTTTCAACCTCATCTACTATGTAACTATGTAACTATGATACAATTTCTATGTTACGTAAATCCTGTTAAGTATGTTAAATAAAACAAGTATGGTAGAGTTGACCCACTTGCGCATTCGCAGACAGCGCTCACAACTGCGCAACATTTGTCCCGGTTTTTGCCGGGACAAATATGTTCACCCTACCCGGGACCCCATGGTTCCAGAGATACATACCGGTGGAAGGTGCCGCCTGCAGCATCTCCTTCAGGGGAAACAAAATGGCGCGTTAAATCCCTTGTGTAACGCAGGCCAATAGCTTTGTATTCACATGTGTGTTGTGGGGCTATTTAAATACTAGGAAGTATAAGCCCTACTACCAATAACTATCTCAGGAACCAGGGGATCCACTTAGCTGAAAATAACGTGGTCCAGCTCTGAGGACCCCCTGCTTCTCATCCTGGAAATAAAAAAAGTGGGGGGGTTCTGCTTTAAAGATTGTTTCACAGTTTTACTGAACTACTAAGATATCTTTTTTTTGAGAATTGAAAACAATTGTAGAACCCCCTTTTTATTTGCTGTAACGCTGCTGCCCAACTTTCACTTTCAAACAGGACTAAAATATTCACCAGCACAGGGGAACAGCTTCACAGTGCAAGAAAATAGCACCAGATTTACCAAAGGAAGAAATCGTACCTGTGGCATACATTTACTTTGATAAATATGGAGCTGGTTTCTGCAATGGTTTTGCTCCAGTTTAGCAAAGGGACCTGGTATTATCAATTTTTGGCTCCACCCCCCCCACCCCCATCTGTCACCTAAATCACCGCCTTCTGTAAATAGCTGCAAGTAATGAGCCTTTTAGGAATGACGTTAAAACTGCGGTCACAGGTACAAACATGTACTTACATTTGCAATAAATTAAAAAGCTTCAGCAATACATAGCCCACTGTACTATTTGTATAATTGTTTAATTATTTAAGATAAATGTATTTGCTGCGCACATTTTGGCATAAAAGAGTAACTGCGAAAAGCACAAATATTGCAGGATATACAGCACTTTCTGCTTTTGGTAAATGCTGTTCAGGCGTTCAGACCGCACTGAAAAAGCCCAACGTTGCAATAATCAGAGGTATTAAAACTGTCCCGCACAAAATGTTTTTATATTCAATATGTCACTAAAAGAGAGAAGTATTGAATGGTTTCACAATTAGGCATGTACTGTAACCAGGAGGAAAAGGGAAAAATAAATGCAAGTTTCTTCTATCTTTTCTATTTGATTACCCATGTGGGACTTCCCCTTTAACTTCCTTAACAGAAGTGGAATGAGTTGAGGCTAATGGAGAATGCTGCAGCTGTTACATGGTAGATGGGAGCAGCTGAGGTGCATGTGGGTGGGTTATATAACACCTGGTATAGTATATGGCAACGCTCACCTGAGCCAAGTGAGAAAAACAAGCAGAGCGCACACACATTTCCATGGAATATATCTATTTATTTGCAGTGTGAAGCTAACGCCCCATGAAATGTCCTTTTACCCTAAAATTTAAAAGGAAATGATTTGCATAAATTTTCCAATGTGTAAAGTTATAGTAATTCCAGCTGATGGTATCAGAGCTGGTTATGCCAGTGTAACCATGCTGTAAAATGGCTGCAGTCATCTCTCCTGCTGACAGTAAGGCCTGGTAAGTTATGGGCATGCCAGCAGTAATTATGGAGGTTTGCCCTCACACCCTGGTGAGGTGCCCTATGTATGGATGGGAGTGGTCACAGGTTCTGACTCCCTGGTTGGTGATGTCAGAGTTGTGTCAGACCCCAGAGGATACATAAGGCACAGCACTGATCAAAAGTTAGTTCAGAGATTGTTGCTAAGTAGTTGGAGAAGTTCAGAGTCAGTACACTACAGGACTAATGAGACTGTGACCAGGGACCTGGCGCAGAATAGATATCCCTACGGGGATAGGGAATCCCTACATTAGTAGGACAATACCTTTCAAAGGGAAGTACGGTGAACAATGGAGGGCTAAGTTCACCATTGTGGAGGGCAGCTTGCCCACCGTACTAATAAAGATGACTCTGATAAAAGATACCCTCGTGTGTAAGTGTGGAGTGATTACACAGGGGGCTGCACCACAGAGGAGTTCCTCACCAGGACCATCCACAAGCGGACGCTGGGATCCTGATGAGGTGGAGGCGCTGCACTGGATCTAGGTAGGACTCAGCACACTACCTCAGCTGCCTGTCTGGGTTGGCAATCCCCAATACAACATCATGCGGGAGACTCAGGAGTCCTGTTGCCAACAGGTGCACCACCAGACATCACACTGTAATGGGGACTGGTTAGACCACAGGGGCCAATATGAGATTGGGTGGGTCAGGCCGGTTCAGAAAACCTGTTACATTTGGAGGCGCTGCTGGGAGATGACCTGTCAACAGGACAGGCTTTTGCTAGACACACTGGGAAACAGGGACAAGTGTCTGCTGCCACTTTGTGCTGCGTTGGGACGGACCTAGGGGTAGTCAGGGGGCTGATGGCGTATTGTCAGTTCACAGGGACGACCTAGGGGCCTGAAAGGAGTTGGTGGTTTGGAGCCGGGCTATAGCTGTCCTAGTCACCTTGAGGTAGTGCTAGTTGGTAGGATGCCAGAAGGGATAGCCTGTTAACGTGGTCAGGAATCCTGGAGAGGGTCTGCGCTAGGCTAACCAAGATAGGTAGACGCCCCAGTACTGCATGGAAGCCCCAGAGTACTCTAGCCCATTCCGGACCACTCACCATAGGGAGCACAGACTGGGAGGAAGGAGATACAGCAGACACTGAGAGAGTGAGCCTAGCCTGAGTTAGTGCATACACGAGTCCAGCCTACATTAGGTACACGAGGTGGTGCATCAGGGCAATCTTTATTGTACCGGTGTGGTGGCTGCCCCGCAGAGAGGAGCCCCATGTACGATAACTACTACGATGGAATGACGACCGCAAGAATGGAGGATCCGCGCGGTGCGGATAGTCCAAAATGGCGACCGGAGGCTGATAGGTTGAGAACACGTGGCGTGCGCCCCACTGAAAAGCAAGCTGTTGCTGACATGTCTTTTACAAGCCTGCTCTGGAGTGGAGCGAAAGCTGTGGCCGCACCGTTTTGGTCCTGCCTAGGACGAGGCGCCACCCTGGAGGACTGTGTTGAGGACATTGTGATAACAGGAAGAGAACACAGTGAGAGTGACTGTCAGTCGGCATACAAACATATGAACGCTACCTCATTCATTGACCAGACTGACAGTGCTACCAAAAATGGTGGCTCCCGCTTCCCTGGGAGACCGCGTGGGCCGATGGCCGACTATTCTGCAAAGGCACAAGTTACAAAGAATTGGCCAGAAGTGGCGCCAACAGGAGAGCCCCGCCCGCATGGGGGGTATGGTGCGAAAGCTGTAGCCGCGCCTTCATGGACAGTAACTCACTCGGCCCCAGTGCTGAGTCAACCACTTAGTCTGTGGGACCATCCCCTAATATCAACCAGGGGGAGTGGTTTCCAGCTATGCCCCGTGGGTATGAATCCCACGGGCCCAGGAGCTGGTGCGCTGATGGCCCCATTACCAGAAGTAGTTCCGGCAGCTGAAATTGTGTGCAAGAAAGAAGGATACTTTGCACACAAGGCAGCTGAAAGACAATGGCTGGAGTTGGCGGCAAAAGAAGAACCCCACCCTGTTGGGGAAAAGCGCGCGAAAGCTGTGGTCGCGCCCTCTAGGACTGAAAGACGTGCGGCCTCAATTAAAGGACATCCTATTCCCTTGTGGGACCCGCCCATAATCGCTACTACTGGGGGCGGATTCCAACTATGTCAGATGAGGGCGGAGCTGAACCAAGGAGTGGCTGACCATTCAACCCCTGTTGGTCACTCACGCGGAACCAGCTTCCAGGACAGACCAGTGTTAAGAGTGGCTCCCACCAAGACAATGGCCTGCTCCCCAGATGTGAACCGGATGGTATCAACTCAGCCCTACGCAGTGCCCGGCGGGGTACTAGTGATACGCGTGGGGGCCGCGGAGACAGTAGTGGGCCTCTGCCTGCAATGCAGACTGCCCTGCGGCACCATGGGCACGGCGGCGCGCTGTCCCCAGTGTGGCACACAATACCTGTGGCCGATGCCCACCTTTGTGCCTATTCAGACCAATGGCCCAGGGGGGAATACGGCTAGGCTGTCCGCCGAGTCCCCCGGTGCACTATGGACCAAGGGTGCGGACCCAGAAGAGTGTGAAGTGGTCGGTCCGGCAACCGACCGTGAGAAAAGAAGGCGGCCGCCGCGCTCGGCGACCCCAAGTACCCTTAGTGCGGATCCCTCGGACGAGGGACCCAAAGAACTGACTAGTACCTTGGTCTGGCCGGTGGCGGTGTCCTGTGGAGGGAATGGAATAAAAAGGCCACTTACCGGAAGTGACAGTGGACGGAGCCGGGTGTCACCGGTGGAGCAGAGACCGGAGAGGCGGAGCCCAGCTGTTCTCGGGACCGGCGGGTCCAGTGGCAACGGGCGATCCACGCCCAACCTACGGACTGGTAAGGATAGTCCTTGTCCTTGCCAGGCTCCGATACCACCGCTCGAGGAGGAGAGGCCGTGCCAGGCCAGGACGGCGCACGTGGACACAGAAGGACTTCCGGACCTAATCGTGGAGGAAGAGATCCCGCATGGGGGTCCATCCCAAGATGGCGGCGCATCCGACTCCAGCGATGACGGCGTTTCCGGCGGAAGTGGCGGAACCAGCGGAAGTAGAGGACACGCATCTCAGCGATCGGGTGGTGGTTCCCGATCGATTAAAAAGACCCGGAGCAAGCGGCGGACCGAGAAGGGTGAGACGCAACCGGCGATACCACTGTCCAGTGGTACGGGACAATCCCATGAAGGCGAACGGGTCGGAACCCCGCGGCTGCTGACTGCCTATCCCTACGCCCAGCCCCACGCCCTAGATAATGCCCCTGTCCCAGTCACCTGTTCCCGGGGATCATTATCCAGCTTGGGGGTGTCGGAGGAATCTTTGGGGGTTGGTGGAAAACGGACTGGGGAAAGACTGAGCAGCTTTGCTTTCGAGGGTGGCTCAAGGCGAGGAGGACAATTGGGACAGGTATCAAAGTCCCGGTGGGTGCCTGAAGAGGCGGATGTACTTCCTGGGGAGGCCTCAAAGCACGAGAGGTGGTCCAGGCCCCGTTCTGCAGGGACCTCTGGGGTATGTTCCTGGGGGTTCCTGGGGTATGTTCCTGAAGAAGGGGACTCTCAAGAGTCTGGGCCCGAGAAGCCTAGGGAGACCCGTTGGTGGGCGGTCGTAGGCTGGATGGACCGCACGCGGTTCTTATTAGAGTAGGATGACATTGTGGACTACTGGTGGGCTAAAGGGGAGTTCACGCCCGCCGAAAGGAAAAAGGAGATGCAATTCAGGTGGTTCATGATAGGCAGAAATGAAATAGAACCCATGGGCCCTGACATATTGTCCGACCCCGTAGACCCAGATGAGCCCCTGTCCTGGGTATTACCAGGGAGAGCAGGGAACGCCAACCTAACTAGGAGTAGGCTAGGCTAGGCTGAAAGGGCGATCACTGCAAAATACAAGTACTCCCATGGGTTGGAGTACCCGTACGTCCCTGAACCCCTCATGCAGGAGATTGAGGATAACAGGGACCAGTGGTTAAGGGAGACCATAGAGGAGTACATGGTCAACAAAGGGGGTGCCATTACTGGTAGTAAGGCAGAGGAAAGGATCGAGCACCTGATAAGGGTATGGAGTATCGGGTGAAGTGTATACAAACATAAAGTAGTATACAGGCCTGAGAGGGGGTTGCCGCGTAGCTACCATGTAACTGTTCTGGACATGGGGGGTCGGGAGGTGAAGAAACCTGATCCACGGCACTACTATTCGGAGGTACTGGGTAGCATTATGCGGGCTCGTGGCTGCTGGTCAGGGCGTGCTTGGCGCAATGTGAATTGTTATGTTATAAAGAGATGATGTTCTAATAATAATGTATGTTCCATTTTACAGTGCTTCCTGACGAAAGGTACTGCAAATTTAGGTCCCAGCCGGGGTCGGTGGGATTCACCAGGGGGAGAATGTAACCATACTGTAAAATGGCTGCAGTCATCTCTCCTGCTGACAGTAAGGCCTGGTAAGTTATGGGCATGCCAGCAGTAATTATGGAGGTTTGCCCTCACACCCTGGTGAGGTGCCCTATGTATGGATGGGAGTGGTCACAGGTTCTGACTCCCTGGTTGGTGATGTCAGAGTTGTGTCAGCCCCCAGAGGATACATAAGGCACAGCACTGATCAAAAGTTAGTTCAGAGATTGTTGCTAAGTAGTTGGAGAAGTTCAGAGTCAGTACACTACAGGACTAATGAGACTGTGACCAGGGACCTGGCGCAGAATAGATATCCCTATGGGGATAGGGAATCCCTACATTAGGAGGACAATACCTTTCAAAGGGAAGTACGGTGAACAATGGAGGGCTAAGTTCACCATTGTGGAGGGCAGCTGGCCCGCCGTACTAATAAAGATGACTCTGATAAAAGATACCCTTGTGTGTAAGTGTGGAGTGATTACACAGGGGGCTGCACCACAGAGGAGTTCCTCACCAGGACCATCCACAAGCGGACGCTGGGATCCTGATGAGATGGAGGCGCTGCACTGGATCTAGGTAGGACTCAGCACACTACCTCAGCTGCCTGTCTGGGTTAGCAATCCCCAATACAACATCATGCGGGAGACTCAGGAGTCCTGTTGCCAACAGGTGCACCACCAGACATCACACTGTAATGGGGACTGGTTAGACCACAGGGGCCAATATGAGATTGGGTGGGTCAGGCCGGTTCAGAAAACCCGTTACACCAGAAAAGGAAGACTTTGCAAACAGTTACATTTATATCAAAGTTCTATTAGCCGGATTGGCTCTGGAGAAATGTAGATTCATTTTTGATACCTTAAAGCAGTGGTGCACAAAGTTGGGGGCGGGAGAATTTCCAGGGGGGTGCGGTGGCTACAGATGTCCCGCACTCTCCCCCAAGGTACTTAAATGAAGTGCCGGGGGCGGGGGGGACGACCGCTTGAGGCCTTTGCAGTTTCTCTTACCTGATCTTCGACGACACGTCGCCATGGTAACCAGCGTCAAATGACGCCGCGTGGTCACGTGACATCACATGACCCCGCAATGTCATTTGACGCCGGAGGAGGAGGAGAGGGGGCGCAAGGCAGAAGGTAAGGAGGAACAACAGGAACGGTTTATTCTCTTTCTCTGTGCAGCACAATACACTGCAGGGTTCTGTCCAATGCAGCAACTGTCAGCTACTCACTGAAGGATGGTCCCTGGACCTTCACTACAGGCCAAGGGCACCCGCACCAGTCCCAGTTCTTCCCTGCCCCTCTAACAGGGGCAGAGGTATGGTACACACACACACTGTCCCCCGAGGGGAAGAGGAACAGAGAGGGCCCAATAGTCAGGCTCTTGGCTGTGTGACCTGCCTCTCTCAAGTTGGTGGAGGCACTGCCAAATTTAGTGCGGCACTGCCCTTAAGTACAGCTAGGAGGAGGGCACCATAGTGGGCGTGAAACATGTGGGAGGAGGAGTTTTGTCATTTTATGTAGTTTTCATTAAAGACTTTTTTAACCTTTATATCTGGTGAGTTCCCCAACTTCTTTTCATAGCAAGCGGTAGTGCACTTGATCATTTTTTGTTTCTATTGCTGCCTGGATCGGAGGACACCACCGGTTTCACCATTGTTGCGGGAGGAATGGATTAGTGGTGACACCTTGTGAGCGTGCGGCTCTACACCACTTCATTTGGAAGGAGATGGGGGTAAGGTGAAGCTTCTCAGGGGGTCACACAGCCTGGTGGGAATCCAACCTCTCTGTAAGTACCCCACTTCTTATACCTTGCTTAACCCCTTGGTTTTTCTCCCCTCTCCCCGCATCTATACTTATATGTACTGGACATTGCTATTATCAATTTAAAAGACTGTTATTTGATTTCACTTACCTTTTTTATTTTGGAGCTGATATTCTTTTTTTTTCTGTTCCATGATTGGACATGCTCAGGCCGGATGTCACCGCCTCCCACCCCCACTCAAGTGACCTATTGAATATGTTTTGCAGCTCCAGTGACCCATAAAAAACCCATATTGACTACAGGCAGCCTGATCGTACCAGGTCTTACTGCCAGGAGTAGGGCAGGTTAGTAGCCATAGATGGCATGGCTACTCAGACACAAGTTTTCCATTATATAATAACGATTTTATAGTAGTGCCACCCATTGACCCTTATCCAACAAGCTATAAAGATCCATACCTGTGATGGAGAAGGGTCCAACTCCAGTCAAAGGATGTTTCTGCCGCACAGGCAAGTGGCTTCATACCTTATTCAAAAGAGGACATTGAGTCTATCCTCAGTGTTGTGCTTGGGAGTAATGTGGTGCAATCAGGTGTGTAACTCCATAGAAACATGCAGGGGTCACCAATAGGGAGCTTCTGACCTATGTGAATCAGCTGACCTATAATTGTAGAGCTGTATGCAGCATCATTAGGCTTGTGATTTCTGATTGAAATGCAAGTAGATCATGTAGATGTAGTTTGCACTTTCTGCTTTTGGTAAATGCTGTTCAAGCGTTCAGACCGCACTGAAAAAGCCCAACGGTGCAATAATCAGAGGTATTAAAACTGTCCCACACAAAATGTTTTTATATTCAATATGTCACTAAAAGAGAGAAGTATTGAATGGTTTCACAATTAGGCATGTACTGCAACCAGGATGAAAAAGGAAAAATAAATGCAAGTTTCTTCTATCTTTTCTATTTGATTACCCATGTGGGACTTCCCCTTTAACTTCCTTAACAGAAGTGGAATGAGTTGAGGCTAATGGAGAATGCTGCAGCTGTTACATGGTAGATGGGAGCAGCTGAGGTGCATGTGGGTGGGTTATATAACACCTGGTATAGTACATGGTGAAGCTCACCTGAGCCAGGTGAGAAAAACAAGCAGAGCGCACACACATTTCCATGGAATTATCTATTTATTTGCAGTGTGAAGCTAACGTCCCATGAAAGGTCCTCTTACTCATATATTTAAAAGGAAATGATTTGCATACATTTCCCAAGGTGTAAAGTTATAGTAATTCCAGCTGATGGTATCGGAGCTGGTTATGCCAGAAAACGAAGACTTTGCAAACACTTACATTAGCCGTATCGGCTTTGGAGAAATGTAGATTCATGTTTGATTCCATAAAGGAGTCGAAAATCAGGGATTTTCATTGTCACCGATGTAATTATCGTGTATAGGGTCTTCAAAATCTCCCCGTTTATTTCTTCATGTGTAATGTCCATAAGAAGAAACCTATGAGGTTTTGAAATCTCTGTACACTGATTTCGTCTATGAAGAACTCTAATCTTGGCAGGGGTCAGCAGTGAGTAACTTCTGATCCATGTGAATTAGGCTGTGATTTCTGAATGAAATGCAAGTAGATCATGTAGATTTATTACCGCTGACCGAGATTAAACTCAGCCATCACCTCCATTGTCAATTTTAACACTGCAACCAGCTCTGTTGTGTGTGTGCATGTAAAAACCTGTGTATATCATTGTATGTAGCCGTGTGTCAGTCTTTGGACTGCATATTAGTGCCTTTGTGTGTGCATCAGTTTGTTAATATGTGTGCACTGTGTTTCTGCATGTGTATCAGAGTATATAAAACTTAAGTTGTACAGTTACTGAGGGTTAAATGTTATCGGGCTGGCATTTGGGACCAGAAGTCAGTTGGGATTAATAAAAATTTGTGTTTAGAAAACATTTGGCTTGCTTGACTTCCCTGGTAAAAGGCAGTAATTGCACCTTTAAAAATGGATCTTGTGATTGATGTCCTGCAGCTGCTGCCTAATGTTAAAATGATCTAGCTGCAAAACATATTAGAATATTTTAGAGAACTACTGATACAGTTTTGCTGAGGCAGCTGCAGATTAAATACAGTATGCATACGTGAGAAAATGGAGCGGATATGAAATCTCTGTCCTACCCAGATTACTCCTAGATAGGAGTGAGTAAAGAGTAAACGGTGCTCAGTCACAGAAAGCCAAGGGAGGAATCTGTTTATCCGAGGAGTTAGCTTGACACAACAGAAGAAGACAAATATTATCCCATGCCATGCACAAACATCACTTGTAAATGCTGACACATTGAACTGTAAATCCGGGACTGGGCACAGCACTTCATGGTAGGATTTTGTCCAGATATAGTAGACACATATGCAGTTAATTCATTTCTCGTTTCTCTCTCACCTTGTGTGTGTTGTAGCTGCTCTAGTGAACTTGAGTTGTATGTGGGCCTCTGTCCTGTTGCCTGATGCTCTTATGTATGTTGCTTCCTCATGGGCGCATGTTGCTGCATGACTAGCTAAATGTTGAACATTGTGGAACTATAATACCAGTATTTGCAATTAATCTTCTTTACAACCATCTACATCCCACAACGGCATTTGGAATGGCCCGTGTGACAATCGTTTGGGGGATCAGCTGCTATTAAACTGTGGGGGCCTTTCACGCTATCCCCCGCTCAGAAGTCGGGCCCAATTTTGCCTGCGGGGCCCCAGCTCACCTCTGTCATGGGATCATGGCTTCCCCCCACCCTCCAAGGTAAGATTCTTAGAGAGGGGGTTGAGTGAGAGAGGAGGAGGGGGAGTGAAAGAGGAGGAGGGGGCAGAGAGAGTAGGCAAGGAATTGGGTGAGAGAGGAGGGGGGTAAATGAGTGAGAAAATTGAAGGAATTGGGCAAAAAAGGAGGGGGAGAGTGCATGTAGTAGGACAGTGGGCCACCTCAATTTGTGCACACATTCCCAGCTAGCTCAAACTTCTACACCCACCACATCATGAAAATATATATTTATGTCAAAAAGAGTGCTACTGGGCATGGCAAATGTATACAACAAAAGACAGGGGTGCCCAATGCTCTGTCTAATTGACAAAACATATATGGTAAATAGTATAAAGTTTAAATACTTCAATAATAATAATAATAACTTGGTTATTTAGTTTAACCCTTTGGCCAAAGCGTTGTAAGCCTGCATACCAAACGTCAAGGTATAACCAAAAATGCAGGTCCTACGCTACACTGTGAACCCTTCCCTTTTACCTCTGTATGAGGGGAAAGAACCAGAGTAAGTCCTGTTCTTGCAGCAGAGTGAAAGACCTCCCAGAGCTCACTCCTCCTCACCTTTTTAACTTGAGAGGTCTTTCACTCTGCTGCAAGTACAGGACTTACTATGGTTCTTTCCCCTCATACAGAGGTAAAAGGAAGGGTTCACAGTGTAGTGTAGGACCTGCATTTTTGGTTATACCTTGACGTTTGGTATGCAGGCTTACAACGCTTTGGCCAAAAGGTTAAACTAAATAACCAAGTAATTATTATTATTATTGAAGTATTTAAACTTTATACTATTTACCATATATGTTTTGTCAATTGGACGGAGCATTGTGCACCCCTGTCTTTTGTTGTTCACCTCAATTTGTGCCCATTTATTGGCATGCCTGAAGACAGAGGTTGACCACCCCTGACCTACATCCTCTTTAGGTGTTCTCTCCATGCCTTAAATTGTTATGTTTGTGATTTTGGCAAACATTGTGGGCTCTATGTATCAAGGCACAAAATATAGCTGAAAAGTCTTTATTTAAATGCGTCATGCTTAAAAATACCTGTACCAGGCTATGTCTTCATAGTAATCTTAGTTGCACCCTTTGTGGGTATGTCTGTGGCGAGATGAGGGATTTATGGAGTAAGTTGGTGGAGTTACCTTTATATTTGTGCACATCTATGAATTAAGAAGTATGTGGCTTCCGTTACCTTGTTTTGCATCTTTCTCCATTGATTTTCTTTGTCAACTTAAAGGTGGCGTAGGTCATTTTGTGAGTGCAGAATACCAGCGCAGTATGCACCAAATTGTACAACAGTAGAAATACACTTAACAAATATGTCACATTTCAGACATTATAATTAAATTCTGATTTTTTTACGCATATGCGTTGGCATAGACCACTTTCTTACTACATAACCCCCTATGTGGGCATGTGACATACCTTAAGGTTGGAGGAAAGGAGATTTCACAAGCAACAAAGGAAAGGGTTCTTTACAGTAAGGGCAGTTAAAGTGGAATTCATTACCCATGGAGACTGTGATGGCAGAGACAATAGATACTGTATCTTCAACAAAAAGGTTGGACATCTTTTTAGTAAGGACATGTATACATGGATATACCAAATAAGTAAACATGAAAAGGATGTTGATCCAGGGAGAAATCTGATTGCTAATATTTGGAGTCAAGAAGGAATGTATTTTTCCTCTTATGAGATTTCATTGGATGATATTTCATGGGGTGGGGGTTGGTTTGCCTTCCTGTGGATTAATATATTGTAAGTACAAATATAGGCTAAGTATCTGTCGTCTAAATTTAGCATAGGTTGAACTTGATGGACATATGACTTTTTTCAACCTCATCTACTATGTAACTACAGTATGTAAGTGTATATCATACTGGGGATTATTAGAGCTCTGTCTATCAGGCGATAATATACACCTGATGTTATAATACAAAAATGAAATATATGTGATGGTTCTTAGCTGCTCCTTAAGAAATTACCTGCTAGTGTACGAGTGTTGGGTTGGAGAAAGTCAACTAAGAGATGCTGCTAATGAATAAATAAAAGGCAGGTGACCACGTGATGAGCGTTTCTGATGCATTATTATCACATGGGCATTGCAAATATTTGTGCAATAAAGGAAGACTGGAGTGTTTCTGAATCCTGAACTCATAGTGTAGTCTATCAAAGGAACCTGATCTATAGAGAAACTATAATCAGTAGATTAACCGGTTTTACACAATGCAAATAACAGGCAATAAGAAGTTTTACAACAGAAGTATGTTAATTATGATGATTACCTGGAAGAGTAAATACAAAAATCATGTTAATGATTTTCTATTCCCCAAACAAGTAATAACTTGAGAGAGGCATACATTGACCCTCGGATTTGCGCAAAAAATGTCCCAAGCATTTTTCTGTTTCACCTAAACTCACAACATTACTTTAGACCAGTGTTTTTCAACTGGGTTTTCTAGGAACCCTTGGATTCCCCGGGCATCCCTAAAAGGTTCACTGAAATTTTCAGGTAATTTGAAAATTGTATCAAATACAAAACAATTTATAACACATCTGATCTTGAGCTTTACCCTGCCTGTTTTCTAATTATCGATCTGTCTCCCTTCTGCCTTTTGCCTCTAAACTCCTTGAACGTCTTATATTCTCTCGCTTGCTCCATTTTCTCAACACCTATTCTCTCCTAGACCCTCTACAATCTGGCTTCCGAACTGCTCACTCCACTGAAACAGCCCTCACTAAAATAACTAGTGACCTCCATGCTGCCAAAGACAGAGGTCATTACACTCTGCCCATATTACTCGCCCTCTCTGCAGCATATGGTACTGTGGACCACCCTCTTCTAATTCACATTCTCCATACTCTTGGCATTTGTAAGAAAGCTCTATCCTTGATCTCCTCTTACCTCTCCCATCATACTTTCAGTGTCTCTTTTGCTAACACCTCTATCGATCTCTCTGTGGAGGTACCCCAGGGCTCTATCCTGGGACCCTTCTCTTTTCTCTTTACATACTCTCTAACTGACTTAATCACATCTCTTTAGTTCAAATATCACCTCTATGCTGATGACACACAAATTTACTTTTCTACCCCTGACCTTACACCTGCTTTACAGACTAAAGTTTCTGAATGTTAATGTAACGGGTATTCCCCCACCCAATCGCAGATTATAGTGTGGGTGCGAAGAACATACAACGTTACCAGTGTGTGGTGCTTTACCTGTTGGCTCACAGGAGGGCTGAGCTTCCGCCAAAGGGAACCTGGGGCAATTATGATACTATGAGTTAGCACTTACTCGGTGCAGCGCCTCCACCTGCGATGGTTCCTAGCAGAGCAGGAATTGTTCCTCGCAGGACCTCATACAATAACCATATACACGATATGTGAGATAACCAAATACCTTTTACTTGTGAACAGCATACAACATATATATTATCACACTGGATAATGGGTGTCCCTCTCTAGAGGAGACACTAACCACTGCGTCTCTCACAATGCTAACGCTATCTTGCGCCCCGGCGGACGCCAACACTTTATGCGTCACGGCGGACACTAACACTTTATGCGTCACGGCGGACGCTAACACTTTATGCGTCACAGCGGACGCTAACACTTTATGCGTCACAGCGGATGCTAACACTTTCACTGAATGGTCCCACCCCATGTCCGCTAACCCCACCCAATGTCTCGCACTACCAAGTCAGATACAGGTGTGTGTGTGTGACTGCGCAGCCACTATGTCTGGTGATAGGCCTTGTTGGTGCACTTGATGTTATGGGTTACCTGCCGAGCACTCCGGTGCTCGGACCTGCAACGGACTTCACAAAGGGTCAAGGCGAGCTCCTGCACGATATCCGGGATCCACCATAGGATGATCCATCAGGGGCGATCCCACCCTGAAAATAGGGTTGGGCTCTCTCCCAGCAAGACACGCAATGTTCTTGTTCCCTACTATCAAATAGCTAATGGGGAAAGGTACCTAACCTAGGGCCTGTCCCTACAACACTCCACTAGGGTGACTCAGGGCTATCTGGGGCCTAGGGGGATTGCTGGCCTAGTGCAGGGAGTCACTGACTCCTGCACCCTACCTCCTTCCCCTAGCTGCTCCGGTCACCAACTGCCAACGTGCAGACAACCCGCAAAAAGTATCTATTTGCTCCTGCAGGGAGTCACTGTGCCCTATTGGCTCCCTGGCATCACGTGGGGCGCGCAGAGGCTCATGGGACTCGTAGTCCCTGCCTAGAGCCTTCCCTGGTAGGCTAGGGTTTCGCGGGCCCCTATCTGCGCATGCGCGAGCTGTCTGGAGTTCTCCCGGTGCCTGCTCTAACTGCGCATGCGCGAGCTATCTCTCAATGGCGGCGCCCTGCTCCGCTAGCCGCCGGGACCCTAACGACGCGACCGCGGCCTTAGCAACGGCCCGATCGCGTCCCCGGCAACTGGCCGCGTGCACAAGAGCCGCACTATGCGCGCACATGCCCCCGCACCTCCACATGAGCGGCTCTAACCTCCCTACCGCCGCAGTGAGTGTCCCGAGGGGGGGGGGCAGCAATGGCTCGGGGGACCTGGCTACATCCTCCCCCTGGTAAAATACCCAACGTCCTCGCTTGGGACACAACTTACTACAACTATGTACAGAAGTTATATAATAAAAATGCAACAACCACATACGATCTTAACTATCTCTAGATCAGATTGCACATTTCAGTGAACATCACAATGACAGACTGCACTCTGCCGCGAGCCCACTGCTGAGCCTCATAATGGGGTGCCCCAATTTGATCATAGGTTACCCGGTTTGGAGGGTACCTTACTCTTTGACTCCGGCGAAGCTGTTCTTCCGCAACTTCCTCTGGGGTATAATAAACACAGTCCTGAGGCTCAGCCTCTTCCCTTGAGGGGAGAAATGTCTCTGAACAGTCTCTGTTAGGCACAAAGCACGGGCTCTGTACATCCAAAGGCTGGCCTGTTGGTGCCACCTTAGTAGGCATTGGCCTACGGTGCCCTTTACCCGTAGCTCCTCCGGGAGATGCCCCATCCGCAGAGTAGTCCCTTTGAGAGGGTCCTTCCATAGGGTCTTCAGGCGTTTCAAAGTTATGGACAGTCTCTTGACCCATCTCTGGAACGTCGGAATCACCGTTGAGCGGTGTGGCCAGCATCTCTGCGTCCCCATCTCCCACTTGTGTGATGGGAAGAAGATGATTTCGGTGCCATACCTTTACCCGGCCTTCAGTGTCTTTGATGCGATAGACCGGGAGGCCAGGCATCTGAGACTCTATTTCATACACCCCATCTCTCCATCGGTCAGCTAACTTGTGTTTTCCCGGGACTCCCAGATTTCTAAGCAACACAGCGTCCCCAGGACGAAGTTCCCGATATTTGACCTTATGATCGTATCGTCTTTTATTGCCAGTGTTCAACTTAGCTGTAGCCTTCTCAGCTTGTTGATAGGCCTGCTGTAAACTGTCTTTAAGTCTTTGCACGTATTTGAAAAGGGTAGCATTATGTATCCCATCCGTCGAAACTCTAAGACGTACGTTCACAGGCAGTCTCGCCTCTCGCCCAAACATGAGGAAGTATGGAGAGAATCCCGTTGACTCGTGCCTGGTGCAATTGTACGCATGCACCAGGGCCTCCACGTGTCGACTCCATTCAGTTTTCTGAGCACTCTGTAGTGTTCCGAGCATGTCCAGTGAGGTTCGATTAAAGCGCTCGGGCAGTGCATCTCCTTCGGGGTGATAGGGGGTCGTTCGTGACTTGGTGATGTTCAGCATTTTGAGTAGTTCTCCGATCAAGGTGCTCTCAAAGTCCCGCCCTTGGTCGGAGTGAAGGCGGTTGGGGAGACCGTAGTGCACGAAGTACTTATCCCATAATATTTTTGCAACTGTTATGGCTTTCTGATCTTTCGTGGGGAAGGCTGGGCATACCGGGTGTAGTGGTCCGTGATGACCAGCACGTTGCATATTCCCCGGCTATCAGGCTCAATGCACAGAAAGTCCATACACACAAGGTCCATGGGGCCAGAACTTTTTAGATGGCCCATGGGGGCTGCTCGGGTAGGCAGGGTCTTGCGCTGTATACACCTAGTACAGCGGCGACAGTGACGTTCAACGGCCTCTCGCATCTTGGGCCAGAAAAAGCGATCTCTGACCAACCCAAAGGTCTTGTCTATATCAAGATGTCCATGATCATCATGTAGGGACTTCAACACCAGGTATTGTAAGTTCTTAGGGAGGACTAGTTGTCGCCTATCCGGGTGGTTGTGATATTGCACCACCCGATAGAGTAAGCAATTGTCTATTTCGAATTTGTCCCATTCCCGCATGAGCAAGGCCACCAAGTCATTGGGCGCGCGTTTCAGAAGGGCTGGGTTCTTCTTTTCGACGGCTCGCCTGATGATACTAACGACAGGATCTCGTATTTGGTAGTCTACCAGATCCTTCCACCGTAGCACCTTGTCGTGCGTTATGTTCATCCCTTTTGGGTCGCAGTAGGCGGCGGGTACGGCCTGCGACTGGCACCCCAAGGAATCGGCCACCCTTAATTCGGAGAAGGCCACTTGATCATTGAGGATGGCGGCAGTACTACACATAGCGCGCACCCCAGGTCCCGGGAGTTCCTCCCATTCATCATCATCTAGAGTAGCACTTAACCCGGGTCGTCTGGATAGAGCATCAGCCCCTATATTCAAAGGTCCCGGCTTATACTTCATGGAGAACCTGTAGTTGCTTAGGGCGGCCAGCCAGCGGTGTCCGGCGGCGTCCAATTTGGCCGAGATATTGACGAATGTGAGGGGATTGTTATCCGTCCTTACCTCGAAGGTAACACCGTACAGGTAATCGTGGAGCTTCTCGGTGATAGCCCACTTGAGAGCCAGGAACTCCAAATTGTGGACGGGGTATCTCTGTTCACTGGGCGTCAGGCTGCGGCTGATGTAGGCTACAGGCCGAAGACCCTCGGCGTGCTTCTGGTGCAGGATGGCACCCAGTCCATTGAGACTGGCATCCACATGCAGAACGTATGGCTGTTTGGGATCAGCATACGCAAGCACCGGTGCTTCGGTCAGACATTTCTTCAATTTCAGGAAGGCCTGCTCACACTCAGACGTCCATTTATCACCAAACGGTTGGCGTGCCGATACAGCCTTCCTCCCGTTCTCTGAAGGGTATATCTTCAACAGATTGATCGGGGGTTTAGCTCTACTAGAGTACCCTTCCACGAATCGACGGTAATACCCACAGAACCCCAAGAACGTTCGGCGACATTTTCGGGACGCGGCCAGTTTACTACCGCTTCTACTTTGGCAGGGTCTGTGGCGATCCCTTGAGCAGACACGATGTTCCCCACGTAGGTCACCGAGGTGTTACAAAACCGACACTTGTCTAGGGACAACTTCAATCCTTCCTTCCCCAGACGGTCGATCACTTTAAGCAGCCTGTCTTCATGCTCTTCCAGGGTTCTTCCAAAGACAATAATGTCGTCCAGGTATACAAGACACTCCCGAGGGCTCATGTCCCCGATAGTCTTCTCCATCAGTCGTTGGAAGGTAGCCGGCGCCCCACATATACCTTGGGGCATTCGTGTAAATTGGTAGAATCCAAGTGGGCAGACAAAGGCTGTTATCTCCTGATCTTCCGCAGTCATAGGTACCTGATAGTACCCGGATCGGAGGTCGAGCACGCTGAACCATTGACTTCCATTCAGCGTATTCAGGATCTCTTCAATGCGAGGGAGGTTGTACTGATCTGGTATCGTACGATGGTTCAGAGTTCGATAGTCGACACACAGGCGTACGGATCCGTTCTTTTTACGCACCACCACTATGGGTGACGCGTAGGGCCCCCGAGACTCCGTCAAAATCCCGGCAGTTTCCATATCGTGAATGACGTTCCTCATCGCAGGGCGATGCGACGAGAGCGTTCTCGGAACGGAGTGGCATCACTCAGTCGAATGGTATGTTGGGCGCTGCGACTGCACCCCACATCCATCTCATTCGTGGAGAACACCTGTCGTCGTTGATTCAACTGGGTTGCCAGCCGTTCCTTCCACTGGGTGGACAGCGTCGACTCACCGAAGTTGAAGTCCAGCTCGACTAACCGCTCATCCTTCACCTGAGGCATGTTTTCTACCACTATGAGCGTTGTGCGCTGTGTCTTTTTTGTACACTATGAGCGTTGTGCGCTGTGTCTTTTTTGTATCCATGTTTTCTACAGGGCTGACCAGATATATGCAAACCAACTTCTGGTCGGCATCAAATTCCATCGGGAAGGGGGAGAGATTCTGCACATACACATGGGTTCGTAGAGGGATCTTAGTCGTCCACTCCCTCACTTCGGGTAGTACCCTATACCCTCTCCGAACCTCTTCTTCTTCAGGCGTACTCTCCAGAGAGAAAAACTGATCGCTCCCATCTCGTTCGGAATAACAACACCAGACGGCCATTCTTTGCACTCCCCCTGGTAATATGGTCGTCAGCCCGCGTTGACGATTGTAGATATCCCAGTGTCGCTCCAGGGCGTATACCCATTTGCACTCCTCTCGTAGGACCGTATCTAAGAGAGCGGTGGCTAGCGGCAACTCGTTAGTCTCTTTCAGGTACGCTCGGATCACCGCCTGTACTATATCAGCGTTGGTGCCCAAGATGATCGGGTACTTGCACTGGTCTTGGGGCTCCGGGCATACCAGGGCCGCTACATGCATGGGGTGTCTCTTGCCGGTGTTCAGCTGGAGTATTTCCATTTGAACCCTTACAATCCCATCAATGGGGTAGTCTTCATTACTTAGCCCCCGTACGGTCACATGATCGGCCGCTCTCAGGGGGCAGTGTCGGAGGTGCTGTTCATAGAACGGGCGGTATATGATGGTCACTTGTGACCCCGTGTCCAGTAGAGCCGACACATAGATCCCTTCTAGTAACACCGGTATGATAGCTGTAGGGCCTACTTGGCTGTAAGCTTCCCGGTTGGAGGCGTCGGCCTCCGCAGGGGCATCGGTAGTTCCCGGGGGGGTCACCACGTCAGACCCGACAGTTTGTACTCGGCATACCATCGACCGGGCTGGGTTTCTTCGTCGGGAGTTTTGTCCTCGGGGAGGTCCTCCCTTTCTGGGCAATCACGGAAGAAGTGGCCCTTCTTACCGCAGGTATAGCAAAGGAGGTCTCTTGGTTCAGAGCGGCCCCTGTACGGAGAAGATGATTTACGGGCGGGTCTAGCTTTGGAGGCCGAGCCCTTAGTTGCGACCTCCTCGTCCTGGGTCGGGGTGTTCTTGGCCTTGGCCCCAGCGGCCTTAGCAGGGTCACTGGTGGAAGGCTCCTTAACCTTGGCGGGAGTATGCAACCGGGCGTAGGCTTCATGTTTCTTAATCTCATCCATTAGCTCCTCCCAGGAAGGGGGGTCACCTTGCATCCGGGAACACTTAATCATGATGACGATAGAATGGTCGGGTAGTGCTCCTCTCAGAATTTGGTTCCAGCAATACACATTCACCTCGGTGGCCTTAATCTGGTCCCTTTTTCGCATCTCCCATATGACCGCTCTAATTCGCTGAAGGTAATCAGATAGCTCCTCTCCGAGTTTCTGGCGAAGATTGAAGTACCGCGTCATCAATTGTCCTTCGTCCTCAGTTCGGCCGTAAGCCCACTCAAGAGTCTCTAACATTTGCTGTGCGGTGACATTCGCATGCTGATCCTTAGCCAGCCATATTGTGGTGGAAGCGGGCGGCCGCAGGCACTCCATTATGCGTTGTCGTTTTGCCAACTCAGGGCACGTCCACTCTTCTACAACCTGGGCAGTGTATTCGTTCCACAAGTCAAACGCTTCTTCGCCAGCTGGGGTCGGCTTAGTTCCTGAAAAGATTTTTAGTTTGCGATACTGCTGCTGGATCGACGCCTCAGCTTTGGTCGGTCCCAGCTCGGCGATAGCCTGAGCTAGCATTCTGAATTCATTTCCCAAGATAGCAGATGGCTGGGCAATACTTAGCGGGGGACTGCCATCGGTGAGTGCACCCAAATTAGACTCTCAATAACTCTCAGAGGGGGAAGGCGATGTATGCATAGCAATCTCTTCCAAGTTCGTGCGGTGGCTGAGGGGTTCGGGTTTTATGGGCCGTTCCGGGTACACCACCGTACAACCTGTACCGGCCGAACCCTCGAACCACAAGCTGGACGGACCCTGGCCTTCATTTATATCTTGCCCTATACTCACTAACACGGAGCAATACTCCTTGTCCTCCAACCGTTGATCTAACACGGCTATGGTGGCAGCACCCCGGAGATTATGGTTTTGCCGCAAGGCCACTCGTATAGCCAATGACGGAGTATCTACCGGGACGCAGCACACCGCAGCCGTGTGGGGCGGAGCCACTTCCAGCTCCATGGCCCATTCATACACTTCTGAGCGCGACAGGTACGGTAATGGTGGTGACATTTTAGGAGAGAATAAAAAAAATGGACAGGGCACCCCAGGTCTGAGATCTCAGCAGCGCCTCCAAAATGTAACGGGTATTCCCCCACCCAATCACAGATTATAGTGTGGGTGCGAAGAACATACAGCGTGTGTGGTGCTTTACCTGTTGGCTCACAGGAGGGCTGAGCTTCCGCCAAAGGGAACCTGGGGCAATTATGATACTATGAGTAACCACTTACTCGGTGCAGCCACCTGCGATGGTTCCTAGCAGAGCAGGAATTGTTCCTCGCAGGACCTCATACAATAACCATATACACGATATGTGAGATAACCAAATACCTTTTACTTGTGAACAGCATACAACATATATATTATCACACTGGATAATGGGTGTCCCTCTCTAGAGGAGACACTAACCACTGCGTCTCTCACAACGCTAACGCTATCTTGCGCCCCGGCGGACGCCAACACTTTATGCGTCACGGCGGACGCTAACACTTTATGCGTCACGGCGGACGCTAACACTTTATGTGTCACGGCGGACGCTAACACTTTATGCGTCACAGCGGACGCTAACACTTTATGCGTCACGGCAGACGCTAACACTTTCACTGAATGGTCCCACCCCGTGTCCGCTAACCCCACCCAATGTCTCGCACTACCAAGTCAGATACAGGTGTGTGTGTGACTGCGCAGCCACTATGTCTGGTGATAGGCCTTGTTGGTGCACTTGATGTTATGGGTTACCTGTCGGGCACTCCGGTGCTCGGACCTGCAACAGACTTCACAAAGGGTCAAGGCGAGCTCCTGCACGATATCCGGGATCCACCGTAGGATGATCCATCAGGGGCGATCCCACCCTGAAAATAGTCCAGCTCTCTCCCAGCAAGACACGCAATGTTCTTGTTCCCTACTATCAAATAGCTAATGGGGCAAGGTCCCTAACCTAGGGCCTGTCCCTACAACACTCCACTAGGGTGACTCAGGGCTATCTGGGGCCTGGGGGGATTGCTGGCCTAGTGCAGGGAGTCACTGACTCCTGCACCCTACCTCCTTCCCCTAGCTGCTCCGGTCACCAACTGCCAACGTGCAGACAACCCGCGAAAAGTATCTATTTGCTCCTGCAGGGAGTCACTATGCCCTATTGGCTCCCTGGCATCACGTGGGGCGCGCAGAGGCTCATGGGACTCGTAGTCCCTGCCTAGAGCCTTCCCTGGTAGGCTAGGGTTTCGCGGGCCACTATCTGCGCATGCGCAAGCTGTCTGGAGTTCTCCCGGCGCCTGCTCTAACTGCGCATGCGCGAGCTATCTCTCAATGGCGGCGCCCTGCTCCGCTAGCCGCCGGGACCCTAACGACGTGACCGCGGCCTTAGCAATGGCCCGATCGCGTCCCCGGCAACCGGCCGCGTGCTCAAGAGCCATGCTATGCGCGCACACGCCCCCGCACCTCCCCACGAGCGGCTCTAACCTTCCTACCGCCGCGGTGTGTCCCGAGGGGGGGGCCAGCAACGGCTCAGGGGACCTGGCTACATCAATAATACTGTTGGAAGTACTATCATTCACCCAGTAGCCCAAGCATGCTGCCTAGGGCTCACCCTCAACTCTTCTCTCACACTTACATTCAAAAGCAGCAAACAACTGTCGTTTTTTTCTCTGCAATATTACCAAGATATGCCCTTTTTTCTGTTGCTCGACTGCAAAAACTCTGACACTGACCCTCATTTTCTCCTGTCTTGACTACTGTAACCTCCAGCTGTCTGGCCTTCCTGCCGTTCACCTGTCTCCCCTACAGTCTATCCTAAATGCTGCTGCCAGAATCAGTCTACTATTTCCAAAATCTGTCCCAGCGTCTCCCCTGCTGATATCCCTCTCCTGGCTTCCTATCAAATCCGGTATCACGCACTCAATTCTTCTCCTCTCTTTTAAAGCTTTACACTCTTCTGCCCCTCCTTACATCTCAGCCCTAATTTCTCGCTATACACCATCCCGACTCTTACGTTCTGCTCAAGGATGTCTTCTCTCTACCCATTTTGTATCTAAAGCCCTCTCCCGCCTTCAACCCTTCCCACTAACTGCCCCACACCTCTGGAATGCCCTTCCCCTCAATATCTGACTAGCACCCTCTCTATCCACATTTAATACCCCCTCAAAACACACCTGCTTAAGGAAGCATATGAGTAGCTCCATGGCTGATAATTAACACTTCATACATTAACCTTGTGTCAGGACTCGTGGACACACGCGCGTCCCCGCGCAGTTCCTGCTTGCCCACACTTACCTGCGGTCCGCTCCGACACTGGCTGATAGCCCTCTGCGCTGCCGCCCTCCCTCTCGCGTCTCTCCCCGCACGCGCACAGCGCTCCCCACGGGAGCAGCGTTCCCCGCTGACGCGCTGCGCAGGCGCAGTCCCCGTATCACGGGATTGGAGGCCAGACGCATGGCGCGTCATCAGCGCATGACACTCCCGAGCGACGGGTCAGAAAGAGCTCATTAGCTCCATCACTGTCAGCTGCCTTTCCTCATCCAGCCTATGACTGGACTCTGCGGGGATCGCGCCTCCGCTCCACCCCCTGGGGGATTGGTCAGTGCCTGCTACTTATGCAGCTGTGCCACTGGCACTTTGGCTGAGCATAGACTCACGTTACTTTGTGTTTTCCTCTGCTTAACCTGCCTCATTATCTTGTTCTAGTTCTGCTCCCCCGTGTACCGACCCAGCTGCCTTTGGACCCCTCGCTCTCTGGAACTCTGACCTTGGCTTGAACTTTGACGATCCGCATCTCTCCTACCCTAACCCTGGCTCTGAACTCCGACGATCCACCCTTCTCCAGTCCTGACTTTGGCAATAGTACCAGCTACGCTCCGGACCTCTCCTGCATCGGACCCGGAAAGTATATGTTTATTCTGATCTCTCCTGCCCTAGACTTGGCCAGCAAGACCATTCTACATTCCGGACGAGGTTCCCATGTCTGTGGCTGGTGGTTGCCTATTCCCATCTCAGCACAGGGGTCTCGTCTAGTTTGTGGTGAGCACAACGTAACACCTTGGCCATTTGCAGCCGCACTTACCAGAACGCCCTCCTACATTCTTCCTACCAACAAATTAGATTGTAAGCTCTTCGGGCAGGGACTCCTTTTTCTAAGGTTCACTTTTATGTCTGAAGCCCTTCTCCCCTTTATGGGTTAATTATTTTATTTGTTATTTATATGATTGTCACATATATTACTGACTGGGTGTGTGGGTGGGCCTTGGTGACTTTGGGCTTCGGTGACTGGGTGGGCCTCGGTGACCATGGGCCTCGGTGACTGGGTGGGCCTCTGTGACTGGGTGTGTGGGTGGGCCTCTGTGACTGGGTGGGTGGGTGGGCCTCTGTGACTGGGTGGGTGGGCGGGCCTCTGTGACTGGGTGGGTGGGCGGGCCTACGTGACTGTGTGGGAGGGAGGGCCTCGGTGACTGGGTGGGTGTGCGGTCCTCGGTGACTGGGTGGGTGGGCCTCGGTGACTGGGTGGGCTTCGGTGGGTGGGTGGGTCTCGGTGACTCCTCGGTGACTGGGTGGGTGGGTGGGTCTCGGTGACTGGGTGGGTGGGTCTCGGTGACTGGGTGGGTGGGTCTCGGTGACTGGGTGGGTGGGTGGGCCTCTGTGACTGGGTGGGTGGGTGGATCTCGGTGACTGGGTGGGTGGGTGGGCCTCGGTGACAGGTTTGGCCTCGGTGACAGGGTTGGCCTCGGTGACTGGGGTTGGGCCTCGGTGACTTTCTCGGTGAAGGGGTGGCCTTCAGTGACTGGGTGGGTGGGTCTCGGTGGGTGGGTGGGACTCAGTGATTGGGTGGGCCTCAGTGACTGGGTGGGTGAGCCCCAGTGACTGGGTGGGTGAGTGAGTGGGTGGGTGGGTGAGTGGGTGGGTGGGTTTTGCTAGGTCGGTGACTGAGTGGGTGGGTGGGGTCGGTGACTGACTGACTGGGTGAGTGACTGGGTGGGTGGGTGGTTGGGTGACTGACTGGGTGGGTGGCTGACTGACTGGGTGAGTGGCTGACTGACTGACTGACTGGGTGACTGATTGGGTGGGTGACTGACTGGGTGGGTGGGTGACTGGGTGGGTGACTGGGTGGGTGGGTGACTGACTGGGTGGGTGGATGGGTGACTGACTGGGTGGGTGACTGACTGGGTGGGTGACTGACTGGGTGGGTGGGTGACTGACTGGGTGGGTGACTGACTGGGTGGGGGGGTGACTGACTGACTGGGTGGGTTGCTGACTGACTGACTGACTGGGTGGGTGGGTGGCTGACTGACTGACTGGGTGGGTGGGTGACTGGGTGGGTGGGTGAGTGACTGGGTGGGTGGGTGAGTGACTGGGTGGGTGGGTGAGTGACTGGGCGGATGGGTGGGTGAGTGACTGGGTGGGTGGGTGAGTGACTTGAGTGACTGGGTGGGTGGGTGAGTGACTGGGTGGGTGGGTGAGTGACTGGGTGGGTGGGTGAGTGACTGGGTGAGTGACTGGGTGGGTGGGTGGGTGAGTGACTGGGTGGGTGACTGGGTGGGTGGGTGGGTGACTGACTGGGTGGGTGGATGGGTGACTGACTGGGTGGGTGACTGGGTGATGATGGGTGGGTGACTGGGTGGGTGGGTGGGTGACTGACTGGGTGGGTGGATGGGTGACTGACTGGGTGGGTGACTGACTGGGTGGGTGACTGACTGGGTGGGTGGGTGGGTGACTGACTGGGTGGGTGACTGACTGGGTGGGTGGGTGACTGACTGACTGGGTGGGTGACTGACTGGGTGAGTGGGTGACTGGGTGGGTGACTGACTGGGTGGGTGACTGACTGGGTGGGTGACTGACTGGGTGGGTGACTGACTGACTGACTGACTGACTGGGTGGGTGACTGACTGACTGACTGACTGGGTATGTGACTGACTGGGTGGGTGACTGACTGACTGACTGTGTGGGTGACTGACTGTGTGGGTGACTGACTGGGTGGGTGACTGACTGTGTGGGTGACTGACTGGGTGGGTGACTGCCTGGGTGGGTGACTGACTGGATGGGTGACTGACTGGGTGGGTGACTGACTGGGTGACTGACTCGCTGACTGGGTGGGTGAGTGACTGACTGGGTGAGTGACTGGGTGAGTGACTAGCTGGGTGGGAGACTGACTGGGTGGGTGGCTGACTGACTGGGTGGGTGGGTGGCTGACTGACTGGGTGACTGACTGACTGGATGGGTTGGTGACTGGGTGGGTGGGTGAGTGACTGGATGGGTGGGTGAGTGACTGGGTGGGTGGGTGAGTGACTGGGTGGGTGGGTGAGTGACTGGGTGGGTGGGTGAGTGACTGGGTGGGTGGGTGAGTGACTGGGCGGATGGGTGGGTGAGTGACTGGGTGGGTGGGTGAGTGACTTGAGTGACTGGGTGGGTGGGTGAGTGACTGGGTGGGTGGGTGGGTGAGTGACTGGGTGGGTGGGTGAGTGACTGGGTGAGTGACTGGGTGGGTGGGTGAGTGACTGGGTGGGTGGGTGGGTGAGTGGGTGGGTGAGTGTGTGGGTGAGTGAGTGTGTGGGTGAGTGTGTGGGTGAGTGGGTTTATGGGTGTGTGGGTGGGTTGTGTGGGTGGGTTGGGTGAGTGGGTGGGTGACTGTGTGGGTTGAGTTGGAGTTGACAGGGTGTGTGGGTGGTTAACTTTGACAGGTTGACAGTGGGTGGGTAACTGGGTGACAGTGGGTGGGAGACGGTGGGTAACTGGGTGACAGTGGGTGGGTGGGAGAGGGTGGGTGACTTACCTTGACCAGGTGGTGGTTCCTGGCGACCGACGGTTCCCCTCCTGGCACTGATATCCCCGTGGCATCTTGTCCCCGTGGCATCTTGCTGGGGCAGGAGGTGGGTTCGGGAAGTTGGCAGAGGGGGCAAGAGGCCCGCGCCACGCTTCCCCTCCGGTCCTCGTTGGGAGCGAGGGGGGAGGAGCCTGGAGTTTGCGGCTGGGGCAGGAGGGCCATGCCGCGCTTCCCCTCCTTCCGGGAGCCGGTGCAGGACGGCGCAGGTGAGTGTGATGGTGCGGCTGGGGATGTTGCGGAGCGGCCGGGTTTGTGTGAGGCGGGGGGGGGGGGGGGTAGTTATGCGGATGGGGAGGTTGCGGAGCGGCCGGGTTTGGTGGTGAGCGTGGGTGAAGGAAGGGTGAAATGTTTTGTGATTTTTATTATTTGTGAAATGTTGTAAGGTGGCAGGGAGTGTGCAGCGTGTTTGCGTCCCGTCGACAGTGTTATTTGTAACGTGTGGGAAGGCAGAAATAGTGTGAATGCGGACATTTTGAGTAGGTTAAGGGGCCAAAGGTGGACATTTTGTGAAGGTGAAGGTGGAAATTTCCAGTACGTAGGTGAAGTGGGCAATTTTATAGCTGCGCGGGAAGGCGGACATTTTGTGAAGGCTGAAATTTGGAGTAGGTGAAGGTGGGTGCGGGAAGGCGGACATGTTTGGAAGACGGAAAGAATTAATAGAAGATTTGTTTTTGTGAATTTTTGGAAGGTGAAGGTGGCAATGTACTGTGCGTAGCAGCGCGGGAAGGTGAAAATGTTTGGAAGGCGGACATTTACAGTATGTGAAGTGGGCAATTTTGTGTGCTTAGCTGCGCGGGAAGGCAGCTGCGCGGGAAGGCGGAAATTTTGTGAAGGGTCAAATTTTGAGTAGGTGAAGGTGGTGTGGAGGGCGTTGGTGAAATTTGTATGGCGTAAAGGGAGTGTGCAGCGGGCGGAGGTGTAGGGAGTGTGCAGCGGACAGAGGTGTAGGGAGTGTGCAGCGGGTGGAGGTGTAGGGAGTGTGCAGCGGGCGGAGGTGTAGGGAGTGTGCAGCGGGTGGAGGTGTAGGGAGTGTGCAGCGGGCAGAGGTGTAGGAGGAGTGTGGAGCAGGCGGGAAGGTAAAAAATTAGACAGGGGTGATAGTCTCAGGTGTCTTAAAGTTACCAAGGTGAAAGGCACAGTGAGTGTGGAGCAGGCGGGAAGGAGAAAATTTAGACAGGGGTGATAGTCTGAGATGGATTAAATTTATCAAGGTGTGTGACTCCGCAGGGGTGAAGTCTCATATGACAGTCTCAGGGGGTATGGTGTGTCAGTGTGAGTGTGTGACAGTGGAGTAGGTGTGTGTCAGTGATGTCAGTGTACCTTTTGGCCAATGACAGTCGTGGGGGAGGCTGACCATGGGCGGGCGGACAGAGGGACCAATGTCTGTGTGTGTATGTGGAGCGTACCTCTTGGCCAATGAGAGTCGTAGGGGGGCGGGCGCACACATGGACCAATCAGATTCAACACATCTACTAACAATCACATACTTTTCAGTTTTATTATATATTTATTTATAAAAATGTTTTACCAGGAAGTAATAAATAGTAGTAAATAATACATGGTACAAAAACAGTAACATAAGTGAACAGGGTTATACATTACCGTATATTCAAGACATTGCATGCACAGTTAGCTCTTCGGAGCAGGGATGTTACTAAATGTTACTTTTAAGTCTGAAGCACTTCTCCCCTTTTTGTTATTTATATCTTATTATGTGTTATTTATATCTTATTATTTATATGATTGTAACTATTACTGCTGTGAAGCGCTATGTACTTTACTGGCGCTATACAAATAAAGACTTACATACATACAGTTAAAGATAATATATATTATAGGCGTATGTAACAGTTACAGACCAGATTAAGAGAGTTGAGCTTTACAATAAATTAGCTGCCATTTGACTACTGTAAGAAATATGTGCAGACTCCCTCCCCTTTTTCTTGTGGATTATAGAGGCCAAATAATTTATAAAGTGCAGGCACATCAATGTTGTGTGACTTGATGCATTGCCACAAAGTAAATGCAGACAAGAGAGAGGCAAAATAGAGTATGATCTATATCTGGCTTTCTGCAACTATTCTTTTTTTTAGGGCTTTTGGAATTCTTCTGGTTTTTAACTTTGGATTCATATTCTGACATTTGGGATTTAGTTTGGGGTGAAAGGCTTTCTATCTCCTCACTGGGGATAAAGTAGAGAATGGCTTAGCAGTAGCTGTGAGATGTTTCAGCAGATGTTCTTATCTTGTGACCTTTTTTCAGTAGTTTGCTCTCTCCCTACCAGGGCCGCAGATAGATTTTCCGTGGCCCAGGACTAGAGTTACATCTGTCCCCCCACTCCTCCCCCCCGGTTCCCGTCCATGACGGTGCCCCCCCCCCAACCCCCCACCCACTCTTACTCAATCCCCCCTCCCCTCACACAAACCACCCACCACAAAATACATACCAAAAAACCCAACCCCCCCTAAATACATACAAACCCCCCTACACCCCAAATACATACTGGGAAAAAAAACCTAATAAATATAACTCCTCCAATACATATAAAAATACACCCCAATGCATATAAAAATACACCAACCCACAATACATATGAAAATACACCCATCCCCAATAATATATAAAAATACACCCATCCCCAATAATATATAAAAAATACACCCATCCCCCAATATATATAAAGATACACCCACACACCCCAATACCTATCAAAATACACCCCCTAATACATATAAAAAACAGACTTATGCCGCGTGTATAGTCCTGGCGACGGCGACGCTGATGTCACGCTGCGGTCGCTGAAAAAATCAAATTGAATTGACTTCAAGCGATCGCGACCAAGCCGTCACGCCGCTCCTACTATAAGCACACGCAACGGATTCAATATATTTGTTTTGATGCAATGTCACGTCGCCGTCACCGGGACTATAAGCGCGGCCTTACCTTGGGGATGGTCTCACGCCAGGCCCCAGCTCTCCCACAGCTGCAGAC
This sequence comes from Ascaphus truei, assembly GCF_040206685.1. Taxonomy (NCBI): domain Eukaryota; kingdom Metazoa; phylum Chordata; class Amphibia; order Anura; family Ascaphidae; genus Ascaphus; species Ascaphus truei. Next base: position 99,420,745 of record NC_134488.1, read on the forward strand.
CTCCCTCACTCAGTCCCACACCAGACCTCTCATGCCGTCGCGCGCCGGAAGCTGGGCCAAGCTTACTTCCGGTGCGCGCCGATGTCAGAGAGGACCTGTCCTGGCTCTCCCCTTCTGTTGGCGGCCCTGCTCCCTACATAAACTCCTATGCAGGGTTACCACCTTCTACTGAAGGCCAAGCCAGAGAATTTTTTTAAATGTAGCACTTACCTTCAGCGACATCCTCTGGCATCCTCCAGACATCTCTCCCAGCTACCCCTGTCAATATGGCTGTGCGACATCAAATTACCCTGACAATGGCGCCTCATGGCGCTTATGCGTCATGTGACATCAAGTTGTCATGGCAATGCGGTGGCGCATGACATTGTGATGTCATGGCAACGGGTGTCATGTGATACTGTTGCATCACATAGCGGTTCCGTTGGCATGGCAACGCAGCGCCATCCATATTGGCAGTAGTTGCAGGAGGATATGCAGTGATCGGCTGCCTCCGCCGCCACCTGGAGGTTTACTAGATATACCTGTTGCCCGGAGATATGTGGCCAAAACTCGTAGTCTCCGGGTGAAACCTAGAGTGGTGGCAACCCTGCTCCTATGTGATAATGTGACACTCTGGGAAATGACATGCAAATGAGCAAAGTGTCATCAATTTGCATGTCATTTCCAAGAATCCATGGTTGCAGTGGAAACACTGTATGCCAAGAGATAATGGTGAAAAGAGCAGGGTGGCAGACATATCTGAGACATGTGAATGTGCTCACAAGTGGTATTTTTATTTACTGTACGGTGGAGGGTTTTTGTCCCTTTTTACCCACCGTAACTTATATAATGTGTATGTGATACTTCACATTCCTTTTGAGACTAGTGAGCTTCTGGCGCTCACAGCTGTGCAAGAATGAGAGATGGGCCAGTGGCAGCATCATTCGCAGTTCAGTCCTTCCTGCTGAGCCTAAGGGGGAAACTAGATAAACCTCAGTGCATGTTTTGTGCCTAACATCTGGGAGAGGTTTGTTGTCCTGTGAAAGATATGCAGATAAACTCAAACGTACTGTATTGTATTTTTGTGGTACTATATACAGTGGAAATATGGTGTCACCTTGTCAAAGCCCCATAAACTGACTGTGTCTTTGACATCATTTAAAAAAACAAAAACCAAGGCATTGGTAGGGGGAAAACAAAAGATATTGGGAATGATGTGTAAATGTATTATTGCTTTGATCACCTCCTTCCCCCTCTTTTGGAGCGGCTGCACCTTTCAGTACTTACATAAAAGCAGGTTTTTGTAATGCAGCAGCTCCACTAGCCGTCTTCACTGCAAAGCAATGTGTTGCAGGCCTCTCTGGTAGCAAGGGGGTCCATCAAACTGCCTAAACCTCCAGCTCTTCCTCCATCCACCATTTTTGTGGGAACTCTTAAAGATGTCTCCCCTTGTGACTTTTGACAGAAATGTAATATAACTTAATCAAAATCACTGCACATTTTGGAATAATTAACCAGAGCATCTTTACGCCATAAACGTATAATCCCAGTATCAATCCTCTTCATATTCTCATGTTTATCTCTTGAGCACCAGTGAGATGTCAATTTTTAAGGAGCCAAATGGGTGACACTTGTGGGTTCTGGATCAAACCATGGCATTATGACATCTGTGAGACTGATTGCACTAAAATGTGTGAAACAAATGTCCACATTATCCTTCTGAAAAAGTTGCACAGCCTGAGATATATAAAAAAACAACCTTAGATGCTACCAACTGTATAGAAATAAAAGTGAAGGAAAAAAGCACAAGTAATGTGCGATTCCCTGAAAACCCCCAGAAAATGGGTGTATATAAAAGTTTGGAATTGCAAAGATATAGAAATAGATGAAAAACTGTTGCACTTATACTGGTTGCCTCTCAGACCCAAATGCAAACAGTTTTTTTTTGTTAATGCTACTTCCAAATTGGGGAGTGCAGCCACAAATTGAGACATTAAAAAATTAAACTATATAGAGAAAAGTATACAGTATCGTGTAGTATGTTTGTAATATTATATGAAGATACAAAGACTCTGTGTGTACCCTCATATATTCTCAGCCTGAGATGCCTTCAAAATATTGTATTTTCTTCAATGGTTATAGGTGAAATTCCTACTTTTTGAGTGTCTGCATAAATCTGCAGATAAAATTCTTGGTATAATGAAGAATAACAGAGGAAGGAAGCGATCAGAGCTGGTTTAAGGGCCCCACATTAACTGTCGCAGGACTATGGTCTGTTAGCAGTAACAATGAAAAGACCAAGCGTGGAGACGTTATACCTGCTTCTTAACAACATTTCATGTGTTATTAATTACAAAAACAGAATAATAAAGATTGACTGATCTAATGTTAAAGATAACACGGTATCACTAGTTAAATATAAAATGACTAGTTAAATATAAAATGAGGTACATATGTTTTGGGCCTGAAAGTACCCCCCCCCCCCTTTTTTTTTTGCCAGGGTTCACTAAGCTTCAATAAGTAGACCAGATTTTCACAATTAAAATCTGGGACACATTAAAAATGTTATGATATCACTAAAAAATAAATATTATAATGTTATTTGTCTAATAGCATCCCCCATGTATGTTGTATTATTCATTCTCCCTCCCCCATTCTCCCTCCCTTTCCCTTCTCCCCCCACATACATATATATATATATATACAGCAGGGCCCGGGTATACGGCGGGTTCCGTTCCAGAGGCCCGCCGTATAGTGAAAATCGCCGGAAAGAGGATCCGGCGATTTTCAGTGCTGCGCATGCGCAAACCGTCATTTTCGCCGTTCTGTGCGACCTGCGGTCTGCGCATGCGCGTCGGGACCACCCGCCCGTTCTGCGCATGTGCGATTACAAATTCAACATGGCGGCCCCCTTCTCAGTGCTGCCGTATCAGCGGATCGCTGAAAAGCGGAGCGCCGAGAAGCAGGGCCCTGCTGTACTTGTTAGGGGCTGATTTAGTGAAAAATTGCTTTACAAGCAGCAGTTTTCTAGAAAAATGTCTTTGAAAATAACAGTGATCGATTTAAAGAATTCCGCCAAAAATGTGTTTCTATTGACATTTGAATTGAAGCTCTATCCGAGTGAATAAAAAGAAAGTCAATTTATATTAAAAAAAATTAATTTTTTAAGTAGTTCTGAGAACTGCAAAGTAGACCTGCTCCTCTAAATACAAACTGAATTCTTAGAAATCAAGCTAAATAGCACCAACATCGACCTTGTACTGACTTCCACTGCAGACTAACTACTCTCTGGGTTCCCTCTCTCCCTCACTCAGCTCTCTTCTTGGGCACCTTGCTGTAATTATAGTCTTATTTCTGTGCAGGTGAATTTATTAAACCCAGGGCTCCATCTAGTGGGGCAAAAAAAGTCTGTCTATATGAAATATGTATATGACAAAAAGTCACAAATACTAATCCAATTTCCAGTATAATGTCCACTAATTACAAACTATGGATGAACATGGAGTAAGCTGTGGTTATAATGTAGATCTATGGGTCGCTATTTTTCTATTTACAAACCTGAAGTACCACTGGTTTTTTTAATTTTTTTAGAAACTTATTTTCATTTTAATATCTTTAAAGACTCCCTTTCTATTCTTAAAGCTGCAGTTCAGTCTTTTTTATTTGAATTTTTTTTTTTACTTCAATAGTTTCATGTGGGCAATCTCTACTTACCTAAAGAACTGCATAGCTGCAGGTTAATTCGTTCTCCATGTATTGATCGGCGAAATTTGGTGACATCATTAGAGATGGCATATGTTTTTCTTCTGCTTCTGTCACTCAGTGGAAGCTCATGAATATTCATGAGCACTCCTGCACTGACATGTGCTAGAGGGAGGGCAGGGCTGACAAAGGGGTGTGCCAGGGCTTGTGATAGGACATGAAGGGGCAGTGCCTTAGCAAATGGTTGTTAAAATAGAATACAAGAAAATTGGTCTTTCAAAGTTGTTTTTTTAAAAACAGAAAGTGCTAAAAGTGTTTTTTCTTACTACAGAACTGATTTATTAAAAAAAAAAACACATGCAGGATATTGCTGGACTGCAGCTTTAAAGCATAAGGCTGGGGAAAGGTGCGCGACAAGGTAGGGACCGGAACCGGCCGGACTGGGGGGGCGGGACTTGATAGCACAGCGCACGCCGAGCCGTGCGCTGTGGCGGTGACTGGGACCGCAGCCTAAGTGTTTCATATGCCTTTGTAATATTATGTAACGGGTTTTCTGGAATGGCCTGACCCACCCAATCTCATATTGGCCCCTGTAGTCTAACCAGTCCCCATTACATGGTAGTGTCTGGTGGTGCACCTGTTGGCAACAGGACTCCTGAGTCTCCCGCATGATGGTGTGTGGGGATTTGGCAACCCAGACAGGCAGCTGAGGTAGTGTGCAGTATCCAGTGCAGCGCCTCCACCTCATCAGGGTCCCTTCGGTCACTCGGGGATGGTCCTGGCGAGGTACTCCTCTGTGGTGCCCCTCTCCATGCAATAACTCCACACTTGCACGCGAGAGTGTTGGTAATCAAGGACATCTTTATTTGTACGGTGGGCCAGCTGCCCTCCACAATGGGGTGTATTCAGCCCTCCATTGTTCACCGTACTTCCCTTTGAAAGGTGTGTCCTCCTAATGTAGGGATTCCCTATCCCCGCAGGGATACTTCACCTGTGCCAGGTCCCTGGTCACAGTCTCATTAGTCCTTTTGATACACTAACTTTGATCTTCCTCTGATAACTGACAACTTCTAGACTAGACAGAACTAACTTTTTGATCAGTGCTGTGCCTTATGTATCCTCTGGGGGCTGACACAACTCTGACATCACCAACCAGGGAGTCAGAGCTTGTGACCACTCCCATCCATACATAGGGCACCTCACCAGGGTGTGAGGGCAAACCTCCATAATTACTGCTGGCATGCCCATAACTTACCAGGCCTTACTGTCAGCAGGAGAGATGACTGCAACCATTTTACAGCATGGTTACATTCTCCCCCTGGTGAATCCCACCGCCCCGGCTGGGACCTAAATTTGAACAACTTTCGTCAGGAAGCACTGTAAAATGGAACATTATTATTAGAACATCACACATGAGATTCATAATACAATGAAACAGTTCACATCACGCCAAGCGCGCCCTGACCAGCAGCCACGAGCCCGCGTAATGCCACTAGTACCCCCTAATAATAGTGCCTTGGGTCAGGTTTCTTTACTTCTCGACCCCCCATGTCTAGAACAGTCACATGATAGCTACGCGGCAACCCCCTCTCAGGCCTGTATACTACCCTGTGTTTGTACACACTCCTCCCAATACTCCAGACCCTTATTAGGTGCTCTATCCTCTCTTCTGCCTTACTACCAGTAATGGCACCCCCTTTGTTGACCATGTACTCCTCAATGGTCTCTCTTAGCCACTTGTACCTATTCTCCTCGATCTCCTCCATGAGGGGTTCAGGAACATACGGATACTCCAACCCATGGGAGTACTTGTATTTCGCGATGATCGCCCTTTCAGCCCTACTACTCCTAGTTAGGTTGGCGTTCCCTGCTCTCCCTGGTAACACCCATGATAGGGGCTCATCCGGATCTACGGGGTCAGATAATATACCAGGGCCCATGGGTTCTATTTCATTTCGGTCTATCATGAGCCACTGATATTGCATTTCCTTTTTCTTCTCTGCGGGCGTGAACTCCCCTCTAGCCCACCAGTAATCTACAATGTCATCTGTTTGTAGCAAAAAACGCGTGCGGTCCATCCAACCCACATACCCCTCGAATAAGGGTGCCCACCAACGGGTCTCCCTGGGCTTCTCGTTCCACTCCTGAGAGTCCCCCTCGTCGGTACCTCCCCAGGAGCACACCCCGGAAGTCCCTGCAGAACAGGGCCTGGACCACCTCTTGTGTTTCGGGGCCTCACCAGACGGTATATCCTCCTCTTCCGGCACCCACCGGGACTTAGATACCCGTCCCAATTGTCCTCCTCCCCGGGATCCCTCCCCGGAATCAAAACTACCCATTCTATCCCCAGTCCGGTTCTCCCCAACCCCCAAAGACCCTTCCGACACCCCCAAGCTGGAGGATGATCCCCGGGAACAGGTGACTGGGACAGTGGTTTTATCTAGGGCGTGGGGTTGGGCATAGGGGTAGGTAGTCGGAAGCCGCGGGGTTCCGACCCGTTCGCCTTCCTGAGATTGTCCCGTACCACTGGACAGTGGTATCGACGACTGCGTCTCACCCTTCTCCGGTTTCCGCGTACTCCGATTCTTCTTGATCGATCGGGAACCACCCGATCGCTGGAATGCGTGTCCTCTGCTCCCACTGGTTCCGCCGCCTCTGCCGGAAACGCCGTCGTCACTGAAAGCGGAAGCGTCGCCATCTTGGGATGGACCCCCATGCAGGATCTCTTCCTCCACAATCAGGTCCAGAAGTCCCTCCGCGTCCACGTGCGCCGTCCGGGCCTGGCACGGCCTCTCCGCCTCGAGCGATGGCATCGGAGCCTGGCAAGGACAAGGGCTATCCTTACCAGTCCGCAGGTTGGGCGTGGATCGCCCGTTGCTACTGGACCCGCCGGTCCCGAGAACAGCTGGGCTCCGCCCCTCCGGTCTCTGCTCCACCGGCGACACCCGGCTCCGTCCACTGTCACTTCCGGTAAGTGGCCTCTTATTCCCATTTCCTCCAACGGACACCGCCACCGGCCAGACTAAAGTACTTGTCGGTTCTTTGGGTCCCTCATCCGAGGGATCCACACTCAGGGTACTTGGGGTCGCCGAACGCGGCGACCGCCTTCTCTTCTCTCGGTCGATTGCTGAACCGACCACGTCACACTCCTCAGGGTCCGCACCCTTAGTCCATAGCGCACCGGGAAACTCGCCGGACAGCATAGCCGTATTCCCCCCTGGATCATTGTTCTGTATGGGCACAAAGGTGGGCATTGGCCACAGATATTGTGTGCCACACTGGGGACAGCGCACGGCCGTGCCCATGGCGCCGCCGGGTAGCCGGCATTGCAGGCAGAGGCCTACTACTGTCTCCGCGCCCCCCACGCATATCACTAGTACCCCGCCGGGTATCGCGTAGGGTTGGGTCGAAACCATCTGGTTCGCATCTGGGGAGCAGGCCATATTCTTGGTAGGGGCTACCCGTAATACTGGTCTGTCCTGGGAGCTGGTTCCGCACGAGTGACCAACAGGGGTTGAATGGTCAGCCACTCCTTGGTTTAGCTCCGCCCTCCTCTGACACAATTGGAATCCGCCCCCAGGGGTAGCAATTATGGGCGGGTCCCACAAGGGAATAGGATGTCCTTTAATTAAGGCTGCGCCTCTCTCAGTCCTAGAGGGCGCGACCACAGCTTCCGCGCGCTTTTCCCCAACAGGTTGGGGTTCTTCTTTTGCCGCCAACTCCAGCCGCTTCCTTTCAGCTGCCTTGCGTGCAAAATATCCTTCTTTCTTGCACACAATTTCAGCTGCCGGAACTACTTTTGGTGATGGTGCCGGCAGCGCACCAGCCCCTGGGCCCGAGGGATTCATACCCACGGGACATAGCTGGAAACCACTCCCCCTGGTTGATATTAGGGGAGGGTCCCACAGACTAAGTGGTTGACTCAGCACTGGGGCTGAGTGAGTCTCTGTCCATGAAGGCGCGGCCGCAGCTTTCGCGCCATACCCCCCATGCGGGCGGGGCTCTCCTGTTGGCGCCACTTCTGGCCAATTCTTGGTAATTTGTGCATCTGCAGAATAGTCTGCCATCGGCCCACGCGGTCTCCCAGGGAAGCGGGAGCCGCCATTTTGTAAGTCTTTTCCATCAGCCACAATCTCAATGTCCTCTACACAGTCCTCCAAGGCGGTGCCCGTTGTCCTAGGCAGGACCAGAACGGCGCGGCCACAGCTTTCGCTCCACTCCAGAGCAGGCTTGAAAAAGACAGGTCAGCCACAGCTTGCTCTTCAGTGGGGCGCACGCCGCGTGTGCTTTCCCCATCAACCTTCGGTCGCCATTTTGGACTATCCGCACCGCGCGGATCCTCCATTCTTGCGGTCGTCATTCTCTCGTAACAGTTATCATACATGGGGGCTCCTCTCTGCGGGGCAGCCACCACACCGGTACAATAAAGATGTCTCTGATGCACCACCACATGTGTACCTAATGTAGGCTGGACTCATGTATGCACCACCTCAGGCTAGGCTCACTCTCTGTGTCTGCTGTATCTCCTTCCTCCCAGTCTGTGCTCCCTACGGTAAGAGGTCTGGAATGGGCTAGAGTACTCTGGGGCTTCCATGCAGTACTGGGGCGTCTACCTGTCTTGGTTAGCCTAGCGCAGACCCTCTCCAGGATTCCTGACCACGTTAACAGGCTATCCCTTCTGGCATCCTACCAACTAGCACTACCTCAAGGGGACTAGGACAGCTATAGCCCGGCTCCAAACCCCCCACTCCTTTCCGGCCCCTAGGTCGTCCCTGCGAACTGACAAACTCCATCAGCCCCCTGACTACCCCTAGGTCCGTCCCAACGCAGCACAAAGCGGCAGCAGACACTCTCCCTGTTTCCCAGTGACCTAGCAAAAGCCTGTCCTGTTGACAGGTCTATCTCAGCAGCGCCTCCAAAATGTAACGGGTTTTCTGGAATGGCCTGACCCACCCAATCTCATACTGGCCCCTGTGGTCTAACCAGTCCCCATTACATGGTAGTGTCTGGTGGTGCATCTGTTGGCAACAGGACTCCTGAGTCTCCCGCATGATGGTGTGTGCAGATTTGCCAACCCAAACAGGCAGCTGAGGTAGTGTGCTGAGTCCTACCTATATCCAGTGCAGCGCCTCCACCTCATCAGGGTCCCTTCGGTCACTCGGGGATGGTCCTGGCGAGGAACTCCTCTGTGGTGCCCCTCTCCGTGCAATAACTCCACACTTGCACTCGAGAGTGTTGGTAATCAAGGACATCTTTATTTGTACGGTGGGCCAGCTGCCCTCCACAATGGGGTGTATTCAGCCCTCCATTGTTCACCGTACTTCCCTTTGAAAGGTGTGTCCTCCTAATGTAGGGATTCCCTATCCCCGCAGGGATACTTCACCTGTGCCAGGTCCCTGGTCTCATTAGTCCTTTTGATACACTAACTTTGATCTTCCTCTGATAACTGACAACTTCTAGACTAGACAGAACTAACTTTTTGATCAGTGCTGTGCCTTATGTATCCTCTGGGGGCTGACACAACTCTGACATCACCAACCAGGGAGTCAGAGCTTGTGACCACTCCCATCCATACATAGGGCACCTCACCAGGGTGTGAGGGCAAACCTCCATAATTACTGCTGGCATGCCCATAACTTACCAGGCCTTACTGTCAGCAGGAGAGATGACTGCAACCATTTTACAGCATGGTTACATATATTTATGTTAAAATGGATGAGAAGTAAAGAGTGACACACTGTGCTCCTTTGCATGTCATTACCCAGAATCCCTATCTGCAGTTGAAGCACTGTTTGCTAAGCCAGGAGTGGGCAAACTTTTCCCTGTGCGCACACCTGCCTGCTCTCCTTGGTGCCTCGTCCACCCCCACCCCTCCACATGACCCCAGCGTCAAATGACACGTGGGGTCATGTGACGTCACATCGCCATGGTAACATGATGTCACATGACCCCGCGGCGTAATTTGACGCCGGGTTACCAGGATTACGCGTCGCTGGAAGGGAAGGTAAGTGTATTATAGAGGCCTCGCTTGGTCCCCCGGCATTTAATTTAAATGCCTGGGGGGAGAGCGCAGGATCTCTATTACTGCCGCACCTCCCCCCCCCCAGAAAATCTAGCGACCCCCCCCCTCTCGTTTGTGCACCGCTGTGCTAAGCGATAATGGGGAAAGACAGGATTGCAGGCCTGTCTGAGACATGCAAATGCCCCACAAGTGGTAATTTTATATAATATATCAGAAATTGTCAAAACAGCTTTGCCCCCCATGTTTTACATCTATAGACATTCTTAAACAGGCACAGTACCGCTACTTAAGGCATTTTGACCAGTGGACAAGTGGTCATCATTACTTTCAGGGGTACACATAAATGTAATTTCTTTCTGCAGTATACATTATAATATATACTGCATAGTCTCTTTTAAATTACAGTTCAAATAAATGAAAAGTCGTATATTGGACAAAAGCTCCCTCTACTGGAGTCTCTGTTACAATGGCATGTTGGGGTGGGGCCTACAGTATGCAGAAAGCTCCGATAAGTCACTTCTCGCCACGTTTTCACCAAAAAAAGCCTACTGCTATTAATTAAACTCAGATAAGTCGGCGATAAGAGAAATTTTCAGCGTTTTTTGGGGGTTTTTTGCGAGTAAAAAAAATTTGCCAAACGTGCGACGAAAAGCCACTTTTCGCCATGTTTTCAAACTCGTGTTATTCTAGAATTGAGATTTCCTCTCCAAATCGCCTCACCACAAAAAGTTGGCAAGAAGGTGGGGAGAAGCGACGAGATGGCACTTAGAAAAAAAAATGCATTTTTCCTGCCTTGGATTGATGCCGGGAGACTTCGGAGCTGATATCCATTCATATCGGCACCGGAGACCCCCGGCATGAATCAGATGCATGAAAAATGCATTTACAGGCAACTTCATTACCTTCGCGGCTAACCGCTAAGGCAATGAAGGGGTTAACCACCAGTGCCAGGTTTATTGTGGGTAGCGGGGGTGGGTGAAGGTGGTATTTGGCCTTTGGTGGGTGTTTAGGCCTTGCGGGGGGATTGCAGGTGGACTTAACCCCTTCATTACCTAAGTGGTTAAAACTGCTAAGGTAATGAAGGGGTTAACCCCTCCCGCTACCCACCCGGTAGGCTTAAACACCCATCCTTGTGGCTACTACTCCCTTCACCCACCCCCCACATTAAACACAAACACACACAATAGCCCCACTACCCACCTCCTAGGCCCCCAATAAACCATTACAATCACTAATAAACAACAATACACAACCCACCCACCCCTGTGCCCCCACATAAAACCTTGATTTATTTTTTTACAAACAGGATTAATACCACAGGCTCGCGGGGGTCCCCGGGTGGTCCCGACGTCGTGTCTGCAGGCCCCACAGTGCACCCCGGGGGGTTCCCACGGGTGTCTGGGGGGCCCCAGTTCCTCCCCGCAGGTGTACGTGGGTCCTCAGGTGGTCCCCGTGGGCATGCGGGGGTCCTAAGGTGGTCCCTGTAGGTCCCTGCTGGCCTGCGGTACCAATCCTGTATTTAAAAAATATATAAACATAGCCTACATTTCAATCAATACACCCCCACCCCCCCACCCCCCCCTCAAACACATACAGTACAGTAATGGGCAAAATAACTGTTATCAGATATGAATAATAGATTATTTACCCATTATTAAACACAACATTGGCCAGGCAGCATAAATAAAGTAACTAAAAAACGTTCTACTTACCCCTGCCAATGTGAAGGGCATCCTCGTCAGCATACTGCAGGGCCATGTCCTCCAATGTCAGCAAGAATACATACGAAATACAATCTAATGTCCCCTAACCCCTTAATCGCAAGAATAATTTTGTTGCTCGCATATGTACAAATCTTGCTAATCACTATTTATTTATTTTACTCTTTCTACCGATAGACTCGGAGTTTACTCCGTGTTTTCTTACACATGCAAGGAGAAAGGGCAAAGTGGTAGAATTTGGTATGTCCCATTATAAGACCGTAACTCCTCACTGAAGTCCTTCTAATACCAGTGCTCTATTCCAGGGTGGCTCAACTCCAGTCCTCAAGCCCACGCCAACAGGTCAGGTTTTCAGGATATTCCAGCTTCAGCACCGGTGGCTCAGTCTACAACTGAGACTCTGATTGAGCCACCTGTGCTGAAGCAGGGACTGATTGAGCCACCTGTGCTGAAGCTGGGATATACTGAAAACCTGACGTACTGGGGTGGCTTGAGGACTGGAGTTGAGCCCCCCTGATCTAATTAAAGAGGTCAAAATCAATATGATGGAATCTATATGTACTGAGCATCGTGAATTGGGTTTTTGGTGTTAAATTGATCTGAGAAGAACATTATTTATCAAGTGAACATGTGAGTTGACGCAGTTACGTCATAAAATTAGTGTTCAAAATGCCGTTGGAAAAATCATTTTTTGGGCTGAAATATACATTTTGATCTTGGTATATACCTGTGCTGTATTCTATAGAAATGGGCGAACTCATGGAAGTTTGGTTTGCGTTTTTTCCCACCGAACTTTTGAATTTGAATTTTCTAGCTAAATGATCCAATATCGCCAGAAAATATATTTTCAGAAAATTGCAAGGCCTTTTTAGAGGCTAAATCGCATTTCAAAATGTTGCTATTTCAAAAAGAAAAAAATGGAATGAAAACAAATGTAAATAACTTTGGTAATTTTGCAAACATTCCAAACGTGAGCAAAACACTCTTTGGCGGCAAAAATGCGCAGTCTCTAGTATTCTATACAGTTCTACGTCAACATTGAACTTTTACATTTACCATGAAAGGGTCCCCACAATGCAGAAACTGATTTAATGGAAAACATTAAGGTTTAATAAGTTGTTCTAACTTGCCTTACTTTTCTCTCTCTCTTTTTTTTTCTCTTAACCCCTGCGCTGCCAGGTGAAGATGCAAACCTATGCTTCGCTTGTCACTCGCAACAGTTACAGGGTTAAAAACCCTTTAATATCACCACTTCCTGTGGATGTTCATCAGTTAAACTATTTATAATCTTATTACTTTGTGCTGTATTTGAAATGTGTGAAATCTTGTCCAAAAACGTGAGTAACTATGGTTTTCATCTGTCTTTTCTGGCACCCAGAATAACTGTGCAGGGTTGCATAAGCTGTATTTAAAGGAAAGAACCCACCTTTTCCACAATAGCTAAGAAATATTAGTGTGCATTATAAGCACCATGTATGGCCATAAGAAAGGCCTGATGACAGACAATGGTGCTTGCATGTCTGCCTTTTTGAAAGGTGAAATCATGGGATGGGTACTGTACCTAACACAGTGATTGACAGCAGCTGTTATTTTCTCCTTGTACTTACGGTATTTTTTAAGTTATTTGTTAGATTATTGTACTAGGTGTAGAAGAAGTTAGCAAAATTAACTGCAGTTACAATTCGACATGAAAGTGCCATACAACACTCTTTCCACTATTTTAAAGCAAATAAAAATACCACGTGAGCACATTCACGTCTCCGACAGGTCTGCCACCCTACCTCTCGCCATTATCTCTTGGCATACATTGCTTCCACTGCAGCCAGGGATTCTGGGTAATGGCATGCAAATAGGCACACAATGATGGCACACAATGACACCTTTTGCTTCTTGTCCATTTTAACATGAACCCCTATAAACGTATGCGTATCATGTTACACAGCATAGCGTGGGTTAAAGAAGTGCATATTGACAAGTGCTTCATATTTTAAGATATATGTAATTTGTTTACAGCCTTGCTGTTGTTTGACCATCACACGGTTTGACATGCTGGATGCCATAAAAGCTGCAGATTTTTTTTAAAGCTCGTGTAGCACCTTTACCCCCAAACTCTGTGAGATTGGGTCGCTACCTGCATGTTTCCTAGTGCTGTGCATACCTGTGAGGCAACAGGAGGGCTCTGAGTTGCTCCGCGATGGTGTGGGGAGAATAAGGATAGTCTTTCAGGGTACCTTATTCGTAGTTGGCAGCTTGTTGGGCTTGTAACCCTGCCCCATAACAGGGCAGGTTTGATACTGATAGGCATCATACATTTACATATGACCCAAAACAGTATACTCCCCCAGGCTGACACGCTCAGGCTCTTGCTAGGCCCAACCCTGGATACAGTAATTATATCCAGGGCTGCAATAGCACACTAGGCCCTCATGAAATAATCTAAAGCCTCCAGTTCCTGTTCCTAGCAGGACATACTGTTAGGGCCCACGGGAAGTAGTAGCGGCCAGAGGCTATGCTACATTCTCTCCATGGTGAAAATCTCACGTGTGCGCTGAGGAATACAGTATGAGTACGGTGACCAGATGTCCCGGTTTAACCGGGACAGTCCCGGTTTTAAGTGAGCTGTCCCGGTGCCCCAAAAATTGTTAAAATGTCCCGGTTTAGCTAGGACAGTCCCGGTTATTAGTGAGGTGTCCAACCAGTTTGGGTGGGTAGGAGGAGAGCAGAGTTTGGAGCAGATCAGAGGAGGATGCCGGCAGAGCGCTGAGCCGATCAGATAAGAACAGCTGTAGCCGTAGGAGGTAGGAGGAGAGCAGGGTTTTGCTGGCTGCTACAGCTTCTGGGCAATAGGTGGCACTGCAGAGCACTCCTCCTTTCAGCTGCTGCTTAGAGCTACTCCTCTATAGTTCTCCCGGTTCAGTGTGTCTGTGTTGGTAAATGGGTGTGTGTGTGTGTGTGTGTGTGTGTGTGTGTGTGTGTGTGTGTGTGTGTGTGTGTGTGTGTGTGTGTGTGTGTGTGTGTGTGTGTGTGTGTGTTGGTAAGTGTGGGTGTGGGTGTGTGTTGGTAATTGTGTGTGTGTGTGTGTGTGTGTGTGTGTGTGTGTGTGTGTGTGTGTGTGTGTGTGTGTGTGTGTGTGTGTGTGTGTGTGTGTGTGTGTGTGTGTGTGTGTGTGTTGGTAAGTGTGTGTTGGTAAGTGTGTGCTGGTAAGTGTGTGCTGGTAAGTGTGTGCTGGTAAATGTGTGTGTTTGTGTGTGTTGGTAAGTGTGTGTTGGTAAGTGTGTGTTGGTAAGTGTGTGTTGGTAAGTGTGTGTTGGTAAGTGTGTGTATTTGTAATGCATGTATGTCTCATGCATTATGTGCATGTATATGTTGTATATTTAGTGTTTGTATATGTTGAATATAAATGTGGATTTGTAGATGGTATGTGTGTGTTAAACTAATGTTGTATGTTTGGTATGTGTGTCTATGGTGTAGTGTTTGTGTGTATATATGGGTGGAGAGAGGATGGAGAGGGAGTGGGTGGAGAGAGGATGGAGAAGGAGTGGGGATGGAGAAGAAGTGGGGGAGACAGAGAATGGAGAGGGAGTGGGGGGGTGAGAGGATGAAGAGGGAGTGGGGGGGAGAGGATGGGGAGGTAGTGGGGGGAGAGAGGATGGAGAGGTAGTGGGGGTGGGGAGAGAGGATGTAGAGGGAGTGGATGGGGAGATAGGATGGAGTGGGAGTGGGAGATAGGAAGGACAGGGAATGGGGTGGAGATAGGATGGACAGGGAGTGGGGGGGAGATAGGATGGAGAGGGAGTGGGGGGGCAAGAGGATGGAGAGGGAGTGGGGGGGCAAGAGGATGGAGAGGGAGTGGGGGGGCAATAGGATGGAGAGGGAGTGGATGGAGAAGTAATGGAGGGGGAGAGAGGATGGAGAGGTAATGGATGGGGGGGAGAGAAGATGGAGAGGGAGTGGGGGAGAGAGGATGGAGAAGGGGTGGGGAAAGAGGATGGAGATGGAGTGGGGGGAGAGGAGGGAGTGGTGGGGGAGATAGGATGGACAGGGATTGGGGGAGATGGAGAGGGAGTGTGGGGGATAGAGAATGGAGAGGGAGTGGGGGTGGGGAGAGAGGATGTAGAGGGAGTGGGGGTGGGAAGAGCGGATGTAGAGGGAGTAGGGGGAGAGGATGGAGAGGAAGTGGGGGGTGGAGAGAGGATGGAGAGGGAGTGGGGAGTGGAGAGAGGATGGAGAGAGAGTGGGGGGTGGAGAGAGGATGGAGAGGGAGTGGATGGAGAAGTAGTGGAGGGGGAGAGAGGATGGAGAGGTAGTGGATGGAGAAGTAGTGGAGGGGGAGAGAGGATGGAGAGGTAGTGGATGGGGGGAGAGAAGATGGAGAGGGAGTGGGGGGAGAGAGGATGGAGAAGGGGTGGGGAAAGAGGATGAGATGGAGAGGAGGGAGTGGTGGGGGAGATAGGATGGACAGGGATTGGGGGAGATGGAGAGGGAGTGTGGGGGAGAGAGAATGGAGAGGGAGTGGGGAGAGATGATGTAGAAGGAGTGGGGGTGGGTAGAGCGGATGTAGCGGGAGTGGGGGGAGAAGATGGAGAGGAAGTGGGGGGATAGAGGATGGAGAAGGGGGGTGAGAGGATGCAGAGGGAGTAGGGAAGGGAGAGAGGATGGAGAGGGAGTGGGGGGAGAGGGAGGATGGAGACGGAGTAGGGGGAGAGAGGATGGGGGAGAGGGAGGAGAGAGAATGGAGGAGAGGGAGAAGAGAGGATGGGGTAGGAGGGAGGAGAGAGGATGGGGAGAGGGAGGGGAGATGGGGAGAGAGGGAGTGTGGGGAGAGTGAAAAAAGCAAAAGGGGGAGAGAGGATGGAGAGAGAGTGGGGGGGAGAGAATGGAGAGGGAGTTGGGGGGAGAGAGGATGGAGAGGGAGTGGGGAAGGAGAGGCAGTGGGGGTGGGGAGAGAGGATGGAGAGGGAGTGGGGGGTACAGGATGGAGAGGGAGTGGGGGTGAGAGGATTCAGAGGGAGTAGGGAAGGGAGAGAGGATGGAGAGGGAGTGGGGGTGAGACGATGGGGGTGGAGAGAGGATGGGGGGAGAGGGAGGAGAGAGGATGGGGGAAGAGGGAGGAGAGAGAATGGGGGGAGAGGGGGAAAAAGCAAAAAAATGGAGTGCATAGTTTGATTTAATTTGTCTTATAAATATTTTTTAATGTGTCCCGGTTTTTACATTTGAAAATCTGGTCAACCTAAGAATGTGCAATGTCATCATACTGCAGCAACAACTCTGTAATTGAACCTACTGCATGTGTATTAACATAACATGCAATACATTTCAATGCAATATAATAACACAGAGCCGGTTTCTCCCTTATTGGAAAACCATGGGTCTATTATTATGTTACCTAAGGCTACCTCAGTAGTATTGGGCAGGGTCCGGTTTCTTGACCATATTGCCCTGACTGTCAGTACCTTAACAGAATAACACCTCCTCCTTCCAGACACAGAGATATATTCTACTCTTTCAAGATGGATGTTATTGCCCACTATCCACACCTTCAGTAGGTACTTTGCCCTATCTATATCACAGTAATTTGACCCATTGGTAGTATTTGCCAGGTGCTCTAGAATAGCCTCCTTAACCCATTCTATCCGGTATTCTTCAGCGCTCCTCATAAGGTTCTTTGGTAAATATGGGTACTTAAACCCCATTTTGCAGTACTTCATAATTAACACCTTCTCAGGCCTGCTGAACTTCATTAGGCCATTTTCTCTTGCTGTTCCCGGCAACACCCAAAACAGGGACCCTTCCCACAAAGTGCTACCTGACTTTTCTCCCCGCCTGATACATTAGCAATCTCTGCCCTTGCGGTACTATCCTCTCCTAATACCCACTGTGTTGGTTCTATTGGAAACACATCATCCTGGTTCCCTTGATAGCACCTAGAAAATATCCTCCCCACAGATGATATAGGTATAACAGGCATTTTATCAACAATTACCTTACTGTTGAGGGCTGCGGGACTCACCGGGAATAAGGGTCGAAGTGTCAAGGGTTTAACACTAGGGCTGGGGTTGGTGTCGGATGGCGAAGCTGATTGGGGCAGGGTGGGGACTTTAAAGTCTCTGAATAGAAAACTTTTTGGAGTCTCCCCAGGCAGAGCGATAGAAATGTCTACAGTCCCGGCTAGGCTCAGTTGTCCACGGCCTCCAGCCTCTGCTGTGATGTCAGCAGCTTCCCGAGCCTCTCGTTCTCCCTTCAGCGCCCTACAGTGGAGGAAGGAGTCCACAGAGGCCAGTCACTGACTGGGGCAGAAGCAGCGGTTGTTGAGCTCATCTGGCCGGAAGGCTTCACGGCCTTCTCTTCTCCTGGAGGTGGAGTGGCTAACTGTGTTGCCCCAAAGTCATCTGGGTCAGTAGCAGCTGGCACTTCCCGGGGGAATTTCTCCAGTAACCCCAGCACATCGGAGTGTCATTCTGCAGCTTCCACGTAGGCAGCAGCACGGACGGGGCCTCACGCATCTAATTCCGGCAGCCTAGGTATAAGTCTCCAGCCTCCTGCGCTTGGTCCCAGAGCGGATCGCCCTCCAGGATCTCCATGGGGCCACCGGTAATGATCACTGGCACCAGCAGCTTGACAACAGACTCGGTATGTGGGAGGCCTGGACCGGTACCTCGGGGATATCCGCAGTCTTGGCTTTCGACTCTGCAGCAGTAGCTGTCACTTCCGCAGACTTCTCCCTCTTGGAGCAGCTTGCTGGAACAGCAGCAGAACGCACCTCACAGTATGCAGGTGGTGCTTCTCCACAGGGCTCCGACGGATGACTGCTCAGCTTGAATGTCACACCGGACAAGGTAGCGTACAGCTCCGGTGGTGGGGTGGCAGCAGATAGATTCTGGAATGCGTTCACCTAGGCTGTGGGGCCCAGGAGCGAGCCGTCCTTTCGCCCCACTTGGCGCACCGAGCGTAGCTCCATAGTAGGCTCTGTATCAGGATAATCAGACACCATTTGCAAATCAGGATAGAACAGTTAATACACCATTGCTAAATAGTGCATCGTTGTATCACCCGCAGATCCCTGAGCTAACGCCGATTAGCTTGTGCACCATGGTGTATAGTGTCCGCAGCTCCTCGTTGCTCATATTGGGATTTGGTCAGTGAATCACTTCTGGTCTAGGCCGCAGGTGGGGCACTCGACAGGCCACGCAGCTAGCCATCTCCATTAGCTCTTTCCCAGGATTATCGCACAGAGGGTAGATGCCCAGCATGAGCGTTCCCTTCACGTCCTTGATCAGGACAACGCCAGTGAGTTCATAGACTAAGGTTAATTTCCTCCAGAGTAGTCTCCATTTTGTAATGGGTAGAGTAGCTCTGCACACACGTCTGTAGTTCTCCAGAGTACACGTTTGTCTGGCTCCACACATCCTGTTGTTCTGTTCTGGTCACTCCCAGCTCCTCCCCCTGGTGAACCCAATGTCCAATCCAGAAGCAAGAACGGGGCATGGTTTTCGACATTTTTGCGCCGATCCTGTAGATGGTGTAAGGGTTTGCAACTGCATACAACTTCTGCAAACATGCATGCGGTCCCTGGTTCTTAGCGGGAACCACCATTTTACAGTAGTACAGTCCATGCGAAACCCCTTTTTTGGCTGGAGCGCCATTTTGTGTAGTACAGTACATTGCCCTGAGTCCCTGATTTAAGCTAACTGCTTCTGGCCTTGCTGTAGGTGTTTTCCTCGTAGGGAAGCACATCCCTTGGCAGGCAAACCCCCCATATTAGCATACTACACATTCTGACAATCAGTCCAGTTTTCTGCGATACTCTGTACTTGAAGCTGCTACTAGAAAGGTGGTAACTCCTCATGCGGAGGTTCTGGGCAACCCTGACCTTCCAGGTCCCCCCTCCCTCGGATGCTAACTATCAATACTTTCACGCCACCCCGTCTGAACCCTGACACCCTAGTCTCCTTCAGGGGCTTCTGTCTGCGGCAACTAGACACCCCCTCTGGATGCCCTATGTGCCAGTCCGCAGGGTGACTAAGAGCCAGATATAGTGTGAAGGGTGGTGCTCAAAAAATCACATATGGCTCTATGATGAGGTTGATGATAATTTGTATAAATGTCCAGATGTTAATAGGATGACAAACAGGAATAATAAATTGCTAACATAACCTGAGTGGAATATGTGCCTAGTGGTGTCCACCTGACAACCACAAATAATGACACACCAGTATGCACCCAAACTCAAGGTATAAGAATAAAGCAAATTGAATCTGCTGACACGATATATATATCAGGGCACTATGGCCCAATTACCTGCCAACTTCCAGCATCCAAATAGCATCCACGACGTGCAATCTGTTGTAGTGAGAATCCAAAATGTAGTTTGCAGCAGAGCACATCCAATCTTGATCAAAGTGAAAAAATTTGCACCGTTCATTTAGTCCTATTGCTGTTGAGCCTGCAATAAATTGATCTGCCTATTTGGAGTTTGCTTGGGAATTTTTTCACTTTGACCAAGATTGGATGTCATTTGGCTGTGCTCTGCTACAAACTACATCTTTGACTAAGAGCCAGAACTTGTAGCTTGTTGCTCCAACACAGGACATCCTTTAGGGCAGCACATGCTCTTGGTAGATGAAAATCCCCTTGACGCTACACCTGTCCCCCTCCATCCTTACACTGGAACTGAAAGTGTACTTGATTTCTATGGTTTCTTCTGCTTTGAAAAACCTGTCCTGATGAGAATGCATCTCAGCAGTGCCTCCATTTGTAGCACCTTTACCCCCACCCTCTGTGAGATTTGGGTCTCTACCTGTATGTTTCCTAGTGCTGTACATACCTGTGAGGCAACAGGAGGGCTCTAAGTTGCTCCATGATGGTGTCAGGAGAATCAGGACAGGCTTTCAGGGTACCTTATTCTTAGTTGGCAGCACCTCCAGTCAGCGAGGATCCTGTGTCTGCAGGATGGTTCATGCTGACACTTCTCTTATCCCAAGGCAGTGAATCACACACTTGGATGGTTCAATGGATGTTTATTGCATATTCCAGAATTTACAGCAGTCCACATTCCCTGAAAGGTTACCTTAAGGCAGTGATTCCCCACCAGGGTTCCTTGAAGCAGTCTCAGGGGTTCCTCCTATGGACCACAGACCCTCCCCCCCCCCCCCCTGGGGGTAGGGTTTTTTGGTATGTATTTTGTAGGGTGGATTGAGAGAGAGTGGGGTAATTGACGGAAGGTAGGGGCGAGTGAGAGAAGAGAGGGGGTCAGGAGGGAGTGAGTGAGGAAAAGAGGGAGTAAGAGTGAGATGGGGGGAGAGTTAGTGAGATGGATGGGAGAGAAATACATGGGTAAAGGGTGGGAAATAGAGGTGGCTCGTGAGGTGTGAAATGTTGTGACTGACCCCTGTCAAACCTAATGACTAAGCCGTGAGCAATACGGCGAAACGCGTAGAGTGTTTCAGCCCACACCAGAGAAGAAGAACACTGAGGATCCACCCTTACCATCAGATCCGGTGGTTCCCACTGCACCGGAAGTGATGTGACGGGAGCCCCGGCGTTGACGCGAGTATTTCCGGTAGAGGCGGAGGAGAGCGAGGAACTCAGGGGATCGCAACCAACTGAGCACCCGTTATCCGCAATTCAATACTGCCTACTCTGACCATATGAAGTGTTGGGGGCTGGTGGCTGCTGCATATACACAGGGTACATCCACCCCTTAAGTTGGATGACTGCTTGATTTTGATTGCTTCAATGTGAGTAGTCATTTTTGAAACTTTTTTGCACCAAATCACTGATTTAAAACATTATTGCACTATGTAATGTTTTCTTTATTTTATGGCTACGAGACACGCTCCCCTGATTTTTTGGAAGAAAACCTAATATGTGTCAGCCAGATAGGGGTTCCCCGAGATTTTTCGAAATACTTCAACGCTTCCTCCAAACAAAAAAGGTTAGAAATCACTGCCTTAAGGCTTGAGGCCCATCTAGGTTTCCTTCTGGTGCTCCTCCTGAATCCCCTTATGGGATACAGGTAGCTGTTGTCACTCCACAGGGGGAGGGAAGAGACATTCTGATTTCTGGGAGAGTGCCAGTATATATACCCTGGGGTTGGGCTTGTAACCCTGCCTCATAACAGGGCAGGTCTAATACTGATAGGCATCATACATTTACATATGACCCAATCAGTATCCTCCCCCAGGTTGACATGCTCAGGCTGTTGCTAGGCCCGCCCCTGGATACAGTAATTATATCCAGGGGTGCAATAGCACACTAGGCCCTCATGAGATAATCTAACCCTTCCAGTGCCTGTTCCTAGCAGGACTTATACTGTCAGTGCCCACGGAATGTAGTAGCGGCCAGAGGCTATGCTACCCTTGTTCCTGAAAAATTTCTGCAGTGTCTCGCTGTATTGAGTATATATATGGAATATATAGATAGACAAGTCAAAACCTACATAATGACTAAAACATTACAAAACAATTTTTGGAGAGTACCAGTAGTTTCTAATACACAAATGCATATTGCCCCTAAATACCCTAATTAATAGGGGGGCTCTCTGGTTTCTATTAGTGTTGGTACTTAGAGGTCACTGGGAAAGGAAAGTAGATCAAAAAGATGTCCACCCAGTGGAGAAACGTTGTCAGTGCGCACTGAGAAAAACTTCCTGTGCAGTCACAATGTAAACAGCATCCTTATACTCACATTTTATTTAGTCACCTATATTACAAGGAATATTAAACCATTCAAATCTGTGGCATTTCTTTCCTTTGATAAATCCGGTGCAGTTTTTTTTGCCCCAGTTTTGCAGTAGGTCACTGTGATAAATGACCCCCTTCCAGTCAATGTGATTTTGTATTTATCACCAAACAGAACAAAGTCAAAAAATAAAAGGCAAATGAAACTAATCCTACATTTGTTAAAAATAAATAAATAAAAAATCGTAACCATAAACCCAGTGCTCATAGTAATTTTATGGAAAAATCTCCACAAAATAAAGAATAAATCACCAAAAATACAGGGGCAAAAAAAGCTCTTAGTTTAATTTGTGAGCTGGTTTCCCCCCCCTAAAGAAAATGTGACATTAACTGAGGAAGCCAACCCACACAGGTTTGCACATGTCTAATCCTTTGTAATGTGGGAACATTTCCCCTTGAATGTGAACTGTTGCTTTAACACTGCAAGGCAGTCAAAAGAAATCTGGTTCATCAAGACTGCCCTTCCCATCATATCATGGGTACTTTTCCAGTGACAGAGAGGACTGAAGTACATTATATGACAAGGGAGACAGTTAAGACGGCTGGTTGGCCTAGTGAGAAAGAATGTGCTCTGATTTATACAGCAGATGTTGTTCTTGGCTTAGCCGGTGTTTGACAAAAGGGGGAGGGGTAATTATAATTGCCTCCATCCCATGTCAAACCACATAGGATTAACTCCTTCCTTGCCACTGGTCCCTGCAATGCATTGCTCATCATTACTAAACAAATTACAAAATGTGGGTAACCGGTGCATCAGAATATATGAGTCCCAATACTAAATAATAATTCTTCCGTTGGGAACACTCCAGTATGATGGTGAGCGATAATAACATACCCTAATAGGGCAAGGGGCTAGTACCTAGTGCTAGCCAGCACAATGAACAGTACAGAGATTGTCCCAATCATAATAACATAGTTATAGTATGTAAGAGAAAACTCACGTTTGGTTCCAATTCCGTCAGAGGAGCAGTCCCATCAGGTATCCTGAGCAGCGTGCAATCCACCAAGCAGGACAAATAGAAAATGGGTGATAAAGGGCGCACGGCCTGAAATGCGTATACAGCTTGATAAAGGGCGCACGGCCTGAAACGCGTAGGTGAGCGTTTTCTGGGTGATCAAGGGGTGATGTTTCATCCCTTCATTCAATAAAAGGATTTTTTTGCTACCAATAGCCTCCTCCACCATTTGTAGGCAGTGCACTGCCTTCGTTTCACCCATAAACAAATTACAATACACAATTCAAAAAACATGGCAAATATTTATTAATTAATTGGGAAGACAAATTAAAATATGCCCAGGATGCCATGAAAACTGTGACAGGCTCATAAAACTATAGAACTACTGTATACGTCCTCATTTACCAAAGTCAGTCCCAGCATGTACAGATCTGTACAAAAGCCCAAACAGGTTTAGAGTAACTGCACGCAGCATACATGGCTGTTTAACCATCAAACTAGTTTCTTTTTAAATACACTTTCACAGTTTGTCTTTTGATACCCGCCTCTTTCTCTTTCTCCAATACATTGATTCAGAAATATGGTACTTTTATCTCTAGCAGGTGAAGTATAAATGATGATGTGTAGTATCTGAATTATACCTGGGATAATAAGGAACCGTTGGTTTCTACATTTGTTGACCAAGAAAATTGACTTGCCTCTTTTAAATGTGGGGTTTTATGTAATCCTGGACTATTTATCACTAGAGGCTACAAAAAAGCCAGAGAAGAAGCAGTCTGGTAGCAAAGTCCCAGTTTCTTCGGAATCTGGTTTAAGATGAGTATGTGCTCTTTGTCACCCTGAACTACTCAACTTGTAGCACCCTGCCAGGGAGCACCTGAAATTAGAGTGAGAACTACTACGGAAGGCTTAACAAGGACGGGTTAGCCAGCAATTTATTAGTTATAACTATAGATTGTGGGACTGCCCGAGAAATATCATATTTTATGCTTAAACAAAATACAGTTTTTCCCTTTTATTCCATCTTAAGCTATTCCTGACTTATTTTCGATAAGCCTGTGCAAACGTTGACCGGGTAATGTGTAGCAGCTTTCTAAGCTTTACAGGGGCGAGAAAACGTTTGTGAACCCCTCAGGATTTTCACATATTTCAAACCTAAAATGTTATTTGATCGTAATCTAAGTCCTAATAATAGATCAAGATAACCTGTTGAAACAAATTACACAAAAACATGACTTTTTCAATATTTATTTATTCACAAATGATTGTACAATCAATATCCATATGTGAAAAGTATGTGAACCTTTAGATTTACCACCGGGTGGCACCACCTTGAGCAATAATGACTTAATCTACGCATTTCCTGTAGCTGCTGGTTGTCTCTCACATCGGTTTTGAGGAATTTTGGCCCATTCCGCCTTATAGAATTGCTTCAACTCAGTGACATTTGAGGGCTTCATTGCAGCTCGCTTCAGATCCTGTCAGAACATTTTGATAGGGTTTAGGTCTAGACTTTAACAAGTCTAAAACGCAGAATTTATTTTTTGGCAGCCATTCTTTTGTAGATCTGCTTCTATGTTTATGATCATTGTCTTGCCTTATGACCCACCTTCGCTTCAACTCACAGACGAATGGCCTGACATTCTCCTCTGAATCTTCTGATACAATGCAGAATTCATGGTTGTGTCAATGATGGCAAGCCGTCCAGGTCCTGAGGCAGCAAAGCAGCCCCAAACCATCACACTCCCACCACCATGCTTGACGGTTGGGATGAGATTCTTCTGTTCGAACGCAGTGCTTAGCTTTTACCTAACAACGTTTCTCATTGATGCCAAAAAGTTCTACTTTTGACGCGTCTTTCCAGAGAACATTGTTGTGAATAATCTATGTGTTCTTTGGTGAACTTCAGATGGTAGCAACATTTTTCTTAGAAGTTAGTGGTTTACTCCTGGGTATCTTTCCATGAAAACTATTCTTGGTCAGTCTTTTTCCGATAGTTGAGTAATGAACACTCACGTTAGCCAAGGTGAGTGGTATGCAGATCATTGGATGTTACACTGGTTTTTTTTGTGAATTTCTGGCTGATTTGCTGGTTTTTTTCTTGGCGAGATTTTGGTAGGACATCTCCTGGGTAGAATGGCAGTGGTCTTGAACTTTCTTCATTTGTAGACTATCTGTCTGACAATGGATTGGTGTCACCCCATATCCTTAGAAATTGTTTCGTAACACTTTCTAGACTGATTAGCATCCATAACTGCTTTTCTGAGGCCTGAGAAATTTATTTTGATTGTGGCATGACATGTTTCCACACATCTGTATGGTGAAGACCAAACTCACAAAGCTTCTGATCTTTATATAGGGTGGGACCTCCAAAACACACTCCAGAAGATCTGTGATGTAGGGGGGTAACCAGACTCTCAAATAAAGGTTTAAGCTTGTTTGTTTACCCCTGATCGTAATAAGGGTTCAAGAAGAGTCCGCTCTTGAGCCCAGAACTGTGTAATGCATAAAATGTATTGGGCGACAATAAAGTATTTTATGTGTTTTTACCTTTCCAGGAGTGCCAGCAAGCAGAAATTTCTGTGGTATGAGTTTTAAGGGGGGTTTTGTGGAGAAAGTGTTGTCAGATTCTGTCTAGCTAGTCGGGTCCAGAGTTCCTGGATACCCCAAAAATGTACCCGGGAATCAGGTCTGATTCCCGGATACATATAGACACATTGTCCCGGCAAAATCTCCCCTTGAAAACGCTTGCGCGACTCACCACTAGGGGTTCCCTGCTTCAGCACAGACCAGAAAGGTAAAAGGGGCATAGGGATGTGAGATGTCCCTGAAACAGCTAAGGGGTCACTAGGTTAATGGGGATACCCAGTAAATGTCCAGGTCACCAAGAACCTATATAGGGGTTCATGGGTTGGTTCACTGCTTCAGCACAGCCAGAAAGGTAAAATGAGGCACAGGGATGACAAATGTTCCTGTAGCTGCAGGGATCCCTGGGTAACCTAGGGGTACCCGAGTTAGTGCCAAGGTGTCCCAGAACCTGTATTGGGTTTGTAGGCTATGGAAGTCCCCTGTAAAGTATAGAAAAACCTGACCTGTTTAGGAGCATTTTGGGTTCCCTGTGTTGTAGAAACTCCAGATTTGGGAGTGTACGTTTCAGGTGGGATATTTGGGCGAAAATGTATTCCTTTTGTTTGCAGGAGTTCGGGGGGCCCAGCTACTGGTGGTTCCCTGATTCTCCAAGACGTGCAGGCACTATTTGTGGGTTCGCGGGGTGAATTACATTGGGGCTGCACCGTGTCCCCCAGACTCCTGGTTTTCGAGCCCAGATATCCCCAACTAATTTCCCACATGTATATAAGGTTCCCTAAGGTTTATACTTGATTAAAGTATGGTTCATAGGGTGTTATACTGTATGTATAAAAAATATATGCAGTCAGCCTAAGCATTTGCATAGGAGCCAGGATGTCTGCCTAGCCATCCGGCCTCAAAGGGGAACCAGGATGTCAGAGGTGTCAGGCCATTTGGTAGCAAGGAGGAGCAGTGTAAAAGGCCCCAACAGCCATTTTGGTTCTCTCAGACTCTGTGGAGCCTTTCCCGCACATAGCCATGCCCCTTTCCCTAACATCATTAGCCAGATGAGCCCTGCTATGATTGGCTGGTGGGAAATATTCCCAAACTTTAAATCCATGTTAAACCATAGGACACAGCAATCTATAAAGGGGCCTAACGCACGCAGAGCGTCTCCAGTTTCAAGTCTTCAGTCTCTAGCAAGAAAGAGGACATTGCGGGCTAAGTCCCGGTCAGGGGGAAAGCCTTATTTATTCCCAGTACCTAGGAGAGTCTAGTTTTTTACCCCAGCTCCCAAGTAATTGTTTCTTTTTGCCTATATTTTGTGTTCCACTGTGTGTATGCCTATTTACGTGAATAAACTACAATTTATTTCATTACCTGTTTTGCTCAATTAATTATCCTGGTATAAAAAGGTGTAAACTGCCTGGTCTCCCATGACAAGATCTACCTATTTAAACACCTGATTCTAATTATCACCTTTAATTTAGCTGGTAACACAAGGGTTTCACTTACTTTTGCACATACCCTGACTCTTAATTACTCATTGTTTGTCTAATATAATTTAGTTTCAAAATACATGCAATTGGTTAATATAAACCCTATTGGATATTTAAGTAAAGATTGGTTTTGATTGAGGAAGGTTATCATGGAAAAACTATGGAATTTCCGTAATTATCATTGGGGTTCATAAACTTTCTCGCCACAGTATATGTATATTTCGGGCCTTTAAATTTCACTTTGTTCCTCAAAATGTGCACCTTCATTTCAATGTAAGATTAGATTATGGTATCAACTTGCCATTGAACTATTAGGGCCTCATGCAGTAAGCGTTGATAAGGGAAATATGGCCATGTTATAGCCAAAATTGGGTTTGAGATTCAGTAAGCGCCGATAAGTGCTTCATATCGCCAGGTTTCGGAGCCGATTATTTGGTTATGGCCAGTCGCCTGCCGATAAGCCTGTTTTCGACACTGATCGCCACTTTTTTAAATCGGCTGGATTCAACAAAAAAAAACAGCTTATCGGGGCTGATCGGCACTACGAAATTGAGATGTTATGGCCGATTTCTCCCGCCAACTAAAGTTGGCAGTTTGGACGGGAGAACGATCGCTAAGGCTGCCGGAACGGCACTTAGAAAAAAAACATCTTCTGTACATCAATGGAAGTCAATGGAGCGGGGACGTATAACAGTATAGTACTGTTTACGTTTCATTGCTCACAATACAAACGTCATTTGCATTACAGTGTGGGGGGCATTCCCTGCATTGTGTCACAGCTGATGTGTCTTATTTGCATAACATTCGACTTTTACATGTTTTCAGCATTTGCGGGTCACATTACTCATCATGTGATGATGTGGCAAGGGAAAATACTATACTACACTCTTAAAGGAGAACCTCACATCATATCACACATTTTACTCAACTCAGCGACAATTATTTACATGATGTCACACATGTCACACATGTCACTCATACACAGTATATTCATCTTCCTTTACATTACACAATGCTTGTAATGTGACACGCATCTTTAAACGTTCATGTACATCTGTCTTCTCATGTTTACATATACTTTTGGGTCCTCCCTATTTTCATGACGTCACTTATTGGACGCTCAATCACATTGCATGTTTACATTGTAACCGTTGCATTACAAGCACTTCAACCTAACTTATACACACATGTACAGTAATTCAGCATTGGGACACCTTGTAAACTCATTCTATACCAACTATCCTCCTTACACAAATGCATGCATATGCACACGACTATTCATTGTTGCCAACATGTCACAATAACATGGATAATTACACATGTTACACAAAACTTTTCCCACGTCAATCTCAGCCTTTTTGTCTCATTACATGACTGACTCTTGCGTTCACAAGTGTTACATGCATTGCACATGCAACTATTTATTTGCAAGCAATCTTTGTACAAAGCTTCACGTCACATCATTGCCAAATATCATCATTCCCTGCAGAATACACACAACAAATACTTAGAACAACAAGTGCACACAGCTTGCCACAGAAGTACTTTATTATGTTAATGTAACACCTTGCATTTTACTATGTCACCTGACATCATCACATACCTATTTAAAGGACACACATTACCTGCTCATTCACAGCTACTCATTTCAAAATGTTGCGAATGTTTAGGAGACGGAGGAACATTCTTTTCTATGACATGCTTGATGATGAAGACAATCATATAGGGCAAGGGAGGGACACACCGAGGGACAGTGACAGTGACGCGGATACGACAGGGACAGGGAGAGGGACAGGCCGAGGGACAGGTAGAGGGACAGGAGATCAGAGGAGAAGACAGAGGAGACAACTTGTGCCTCGTCCGCGTCTGTACAGGGAGAGAACCCTGTTAGATGGGATGAGTGAGGAGGAGATTGTAAGTCGCTATCGTTTGAGTTCAGCAGCAATCTTAGCTCTTTATGAGGAGATAAGGGGGGATTTAGATTTTTTCACAGCCAGAGGTCGTGCAGTCCCTGGGCTTGTTAAAATGCTGTGCTCATTACATTATCTTGCTTCCGCGTCATACCAGACAACTGTGGGCATAGTGGGCGGGGTCTCGCAATCTACATTCTCGCGGGCCTTGACCCAGTTTCTCTATGCACTCAATAGACGCGCTAGGAATTATATTCATTTTCCTACAGAGGCGACAGAGTGGCTGGAAGTCAGGACTGGCTTTTATAATATAGCAGGGATACCATGTGTGCTGGGTGCAATCGATTGCACACATGTTGCTTTGATTGCACCTAGTCAGAGTGAGCATGTGTACCGCAATCGGAAGCACTACCATTCACTCAATGTACAGGTGGTATGTGATGCCACGATGAGGATAATGCATGTGGTACCCAAGTTCCCTGGTTCCAGTCACGATTCCTCTATCCTGAGGAACTCTTCAGTCTTCCATGCGTTCGAAGAGGGACATTTTGAACCTGGTTGGGTGAGTACATATTTACATGTTCTAACACAAAACACATGTTGATTTAGGAATGTTGGCATTGTACAATTTGATCACTAATGTCAGCTTATGTGTGCTCCATTCATTATAGGTGACTCAGGATACGGAATTAGGCCGTGGCTCTTGACTCCGGTGCTAAACCCTCAAACTGAAGCAGAGGACAGGTACAATGCAGCCCATATATCTACAAGATCTGTTATAGAGAGGACATTTGGCCTACTCAAGACCAGGTTTAGGTGTCTGGACAGAACTGGTGGGGCTCTTCTATACAAGCCTCAAAAAGTGTCTGATATTATCCTTGCCTGTTGCATTTTGCACAATGTTGCACTCAGGCACAATGTACAGTCAGACCTAGCTGAGGCTTTGGTAGACGAGCATCCCACCCATGTAGCTGCTGAAAATGAACAAACAGCCAGTGGTGGCCAGACACGACAGAATCTCATCAATTCATTCTTTTCTTGTAAGTACAAACTCATATGTTCCTAGTACTACTTTTATAGTTTAATTATGTTATATTAACAATAATGTTTCTTTATATAACCTTCTGTTAGGACACAGATGAATATGGGTTGCACACCTTTCTTTTCTCTGCTGTGTGCACAAAGGGATGTGGCACCGGTATGTTATTGTTGCACAGGTTATATAATCCCTCTTCAATTGTACTTTAGTTGTGTGTATGTGAATACAACTTGGGTAACAAAGCAATAATATTTTAGCATTGTGTTATTCCTTATGCTAAGACAAAACACATATTATGCCCATAATCATTCATGCTTCTAGTATGCTTACATACAATGTTATTGGTGCAGTGTAACATGTACATCCATATGATGTGTACACCAGGCTGATTTACATTTTGAATGTCATTAAATATACATGGTGTTGTACATTTAACACCAAATACACACTTTGCTGTGTTGTTTACGGTACTGAAGATGGCATGTCAATGTTTGCAATTTATATATTGTTCCTTTGCATTATAGGTATATCTCCAGTATGACTGATCATGGTATGTATATTTGCTGACATCTCTCATAAGATGTGGCTACCTCAATCTTCCTATAATTATTGGAACTAAAAACCCAACATATTGGTTTAAACACAAATGTTACATATATGTACTTTCTGTATCATGTATATGCATTTAGCTACTCTTGAGCTTTCATGTGCATTGTATTACAAAATGATTACTCACATTTCATCACATTTTATGTATGTTTCCTTATAATTTCCATTAATGTAATATAGAGGTGGTTGGAGAAAAGGGGATAACTGTACTTATTTGTTTACTTACGGGAGCACATTCATCACTAGCATAGACACACTTTTTAAGACAACTGTTTGTGTCTCTATCAATTGG
Source organism: Ascaphus truei (assembly GCF_040206685.1). Classification (NCBI taxonomy): domain Eukaryota; kingdom Metazoa; phylum Chordata; class Amphibia; order Anura; family Ascaphidae; genus Ascaphus; species Ascaphus truei. The sequence continues at coordinate 99,451,781 of NC_134488.1, forward strand.
TGTAGGATCCATGTATAACACCGACAAATGATAACACCAGCTTTATTATGGTAGCTTATATCATCATATTGACTATACTATGTATTTCTAAACGATTAATAAACACAGTAAACTATAGTTAGTTAGGTTAATGAAATATACACAGAAACGTACTTCATAACATGATGGTGATGTCATATTCAGAACATCATGCATTGGAGGGGACCATAACATCTGGCCACTAACATTATTTGCTACAGTCCCAAACCATTTTATCTACATACCCATGTAACAAGAGATTTTAAAAATAAATGGCTACTTGGTTGTAAGTGTCCTTTACATTGGGAGAAGGAGTGGCTCACTGAGTAAAGACACACACTGGCACTGATAGTTTGAAGCAGGGGAGTCTGGTTCAATTCCCGGTGTGGGCTCCTTGTGACCTTGGCCAAGTCACTTTATCTCCCTGTGCCTCATGCGGAAAAAAAACATTTGTACGTTCCACGGGCCAGGGACCTCAGGCTGAAACATGTGTCTGTAAATCGCTGCGTACAACTAGCAGCCCTATACATGAACATGCTCATATTATTATTATTATTGTTACATAGTTTCGACAGTCATACGTTCCATTACATATTAGAATACACAAATGTGTTAGCAGAGTGGGAATGGTTGTTATATATAAAACACACCATGTCATAAAATGTTAGTAGTCATTAAAGAACACTCAATAAAAATTCATGAGGCACTCTTTTGCAACATCATTATGTTAATTAAGTGCTTATGCAATATAGGCATAAGGGTATCACATTTTTAATTGTTTGTTAATAAGCGCTGCAAGCAATATAAAATTAGTTCCATATGTAGTATAGTAGTCGGTGGCTCCTCCTCACAATCATCTCATATAAAGGTAGACTCTTCTGAAATCATACATTGATCCGATTGTATCTTCCCCGACATCTCTGAAATACAGCAAACACATGATGGTCAAAGATGGCACCTTACTAGATATGCATCCGTGACAACGCGTTACGCAGCTCTATATGATTGTGTAGATACACACGTCACTCACTTATATGTTAGAAGTAAAACTGTTCATCAGTATGTAATGTTTCTTTACATTTGTAGCAGGCATAACTATGTATAAGAAGTGAACGTTGCCTGTATACTGAAAGATGTGCGCGCACATCTTTGTGTGCGCACGCACTTCACGCTTGGCTCCACTAACTGTTAGCGCATGCGCAAAACAAAGCGTACGTTGTGCGTTCAATACATGTTGAAAATACCAGTAAACATAACATCTTTATTTCAAATACAATGAAGACGAAACTACATTCGTTCTAAACGAGTACATCTGTATTCTTTTTAAACAGACGTGTTTGAACAGAAAGCACGGCCGATAACACAATGCGCAAATGCAATACGTGTGACGTCATGTTAAGCCAGCGTGAAACGCACGCTAACACTCCTCCCACTCAATTAACATTCGGCTAACGCCCAGGGTACGCCTACAAACACTGAGCCGCACGCATCACACACTGCAGTTACCGTTACTATAACAAAACATGACAGCCAATAGGCTTTGAGGCGCGCACGTCGCTTGGGGGCGGGACTTACATCACTAATCCTTTTTAAGGACGCCTTGGCCCATGACAAGGGTCCCACGTCATACGTGGTGGACCCGGTTTTCAATGTTGTAGATGTTGCATGATAACAAAACAGGTATGTGTTAGAGTAATGGTAAAATGTTGCTAATATGTTTAAAGGGATAGGAAAGTACGTATATTTATTCCGTCAGCAATGTGTACTACTCTTTCAGGTCCTACTATATTGTATTAGGAAACAATTTGTTTGTGATCGCTACATGTTATGCAGTCTGCAATGTTACGCTGTATCCACGCATTGAAAGTGAAAATGGTGGTTACAAAAAAAAAAAAAATTTAAACGCAGAGTCAACGCATAACGATTGTTATATTTACCATTCTTCTAGAATTAACTCTTCGCCTGGCTGCAACTGGTCGCTCCAGAAATGCAAGGCATTTTCATCCACGCTTAACCCAACCGCTGAATCCAGTATGGCACATATCTCCTCCAGGATGCGCTCATAGGAATCGCCACTGCTTTCTTCAAATAATTGGTCGGGAGGTAGGTTCATTTCTTCCGGTTCCCATTCCAATGCAATTTCAGCTGAAAGGCTTGGTACATAATCATAGTACTTTTGTTCTTGTACAATGTGGGTTTCAGGAATGGAGGCTGCAGATATTGCAGCACGTATCGATTCAAACGGATCAGTAGTAGCGGATACATTGCTATTGCCATTAGGAATAAATATGCCTTTCACGACAATATAAGTGCCGTCTTTCAGGATAAATTGTTTTTCCGGGGCAATCTTCCAGAAACCATAGGTGTGTTGTAGCTTATCCTGGTCACGTTCAAAAAAGTCATTACTTGATAAAGTGAATCTTATTGAGGAATTAAAATTCCGTGCATGCTTACGGTCTTGGTAATAAGGATATTTTGCTCGAATGAAATCATCGATTTGGCGTGTGCTTGCTTTCTGTCCGCGACTGTTCAAGATGGCTTCACAGATCATGTACTTATACCCTAAAAGGGGATTAATATTGTTAACGAATTCATCAGCCATGTCTGAGTAGCACAAAAGCTGTGTGCAGGTCTGTGTTATTTGCTCATCAAAATGAATGTGCTGAATGGCTAACAAACTCCTGTTTTTCCTTGTCAAGGTCAACAAAAGTAACTACTTTGACTCCTTATTTCAAACGCCAATTGGATTTGGTTGTCTAATTGGGTTAACAGTTGTGGTTCGTGATATGGGACTGTGGGAGAAACATTTCTCCTTCTTTTATCTCGTTTGTGAAAAACATCCCTAGACTGTGAATGCGTTCACATAGTGTTTTTTTGAAAACTAACAAAGGCCAGTGTGTGAAAATATTTCTTAGCCAGGCATATCAGTAAAAACACACCTGCAAAAAGAAATGTTTTTTCCCCGCTTACATTTCTGTGTGTATGTGAAAGTCTGGTTAACTCCCTGTCTGCATGAGTTTAAATACGTGTGTATATATATATATATATATATATATATATATATATATATATATATAAATATATCTCTTATAAAAATATATATATATTTATATATAATATTTTTTTTTTTTTTATATTGCAGGAGTACACACAACATTGATGGCATTAAGTATACCTTGTATGAAACCTATTTAAATGGTGAGAAACATGATTGAATTAAGTAATAAACATTTGTTTAAGCACAATACTGTTAGAGTCTCATACTTAGGATATTTCTCAAACATTAGGCCTGTATTATTAAAATAGTGTGCTTTCACAAGGAAGCATGAAGTGTATTAGTTTGTGTATACCAGTTTATATAGTACTATATATATATATATATATATATATATATATATATATATATATATATATATATACACACATATATACATATATATATATACACATATATACATATATATATACACATATATACATATATATATACACATATATACATATATATATACACATATATACATATATATATATACACATATATACATATATATATATACACATATATACATATATATATATACACATATATACATATATATATACACATATATATATATATATATATATATACACACACTCACACTCACACTCACTCAGTGTGTGTGTGTGTGTGTGTGTGTATATATATTATTATACATTCTGAGATGTTATAGAAACGAACACACAACTGATTAAAGGACAAAATTACAATGGCCAAGCAAGGCAAAGGTAAGTAATAATTTACACATAATCCTGCTGTACACGTACAAGAAAGATGTTTGCACTTACTTAGGTGTTTTAATAATTGCATGTGACTAATATGCATATGCAATTCTTACATCAATTAACACACCCAAATGCAATGTTTTGCTGCAAAGTCAATGGCAGCTTCTCTAAACTTAGCAACTGGCTCCTGGTGGACCATTACTGAACAGACGATTACAACATAAATATTTATAACACAATTAATTATGAGTGTTAACATTTCCAAACCTTCACGTGTACAAGAACATAGTTGAAAGTTTGGAAACAACACAGTCTTCAGCATACATACAATAGTAATTAGATAATCTGAAGTCAACAAAACAAGGCCAAACACATATTTTCTGAATTATAACATTTATTTTTTTTGTTCCTTTTGCGAGCGAGTAACAGGCCTGCTTGTTGTCTCTTGAATTTTCCTTTTTCTTTTGCCACCAACTTTAGGCACAACAGAGCCACTTTGAGTGGCCTCTGGCACTTCACGGGCAGGGCTTGTGGCCAGTGACAGTTCACCTACGGGGCTTGTGGCCAGTGACTCACCTACAGGGCTTGTGGCCAGTGACTCACCTACAGGGCTTGTGGCCAGTGACTCACCTACAGGGCTTGTGGGCAGTGATTCACCTACAGGGCTTGTGGCCAGTGACTCACCTACAGGGCTTGTGGGCAGTGATTCACCTACAGGGCTTTTGGGCAGCGACTCACCTACAGGGCTTTTGGGTAGTGACTGTTCACGGACAGGGCTTGTGCCCAGTGACACATGTGAGCAAGTTGGTAGACACTGCACAAGTGATGGTTGGTCTGTTTCATGTGTGTCTTGTTTTGTTTTTGTCGCCTCCTTTGTAGGTGTCTGCTGCTGAATTTGTAGAGATGGCAGCGGTAGGATGTCATCAGGAACCTGCACAGCAATGTCTGCTACTTGACCGGTAACATTTGGGCCTGGTGAATGAATCTCAGATGAATGTGGTGAAAACTGACCTGCATGAACAGATCCTGGCTGGGAGGTGTTGAATTGTGGTACATTAGTCATTCTCCAGTAATTAGCTTGTGTTTGCTGAACAACTAATGCTTCGAATGAGGTGTTGATTTTTTGCAACTGTTTAGGCACTTCAATGAAGACTCTGTGGAGATGTGCCAATTGTGATACTGTTTCTTCCTGCAGTCCAATCATCCTTTCCAGCACTGTCATCATGTCTGAATGGCGACGATTTTCTGCGTCCACTATTTTTCCCTCTGAAGCTACAATTGCATCGTATGTGGAAGTTGATGGACGATTTGGCGGTACAACAGTTTCTATTGGCACCTCTTCATGGTCACATGATTGTATTTCAGTCTCTTCTGTGGCGTCATCCTCATCATACTCATCATCCTCATCACCATGATGTTCTAAAAAGAAATGTACACATTATTAAATGGCATGTTAATGTATGCTGTGTTACTATGTAATTGTACTGTGTCCTAAGTAACACCTAACATGTTAGCATACGTTTTATAACCTCATTAAAAACTACCTTGACTTACGAATAATGTTTGGACTCAGTATGAAATATGAATGAATGAAAAGTTGCTCTAAACTCAGAAGTCCTACATGATAATTAACATCACTAACACAATACATGTTGCCTTACACTTAATTTTCACTGACACTAAGTAATCCTATTTAAAGAAGATGTGCAAAACAAATAATGCACATGACAACATAACATATAGAAGAGCACATATTATATGGCCAGCAAATGATACACTCACCTTCTAGTAGTGTTGAGCTGGCTGACCCAGGTGAAGACACTTGTTCCATCTCAGGTGACACATGTCCTCCAGGGGCAACTATATATAACAATAACATAAGTTTTACATTTACATGTGTAAATATTGAACAAACACTTATTGTATGTTCTGTATTTATGATTAACTAACAACATCAGTTCCTTAACCGAAAATGTGTGTGAAAGTGAACATAAATAGTTGTAATAACACTGTACATGCCTGTGTACTTAGAATTTTTGAGTTCCCTAACATACAACATACTATGTTTCTGCAGTAATGCGTGAGGATAAATAGATTAAATGAGTACATAAAAATCATATGTTGTGTAGTGATATCAGTATCATAATGTACATAACTATCATGAGATGACCATTCACAATGGTTATCATGAAGGTGGTCATATTGCAAAAAGTGTTGTTTTTGGTAGAGGATATGTGTGGTACATTAATCGAAGATGTGGCACACCTGAATGTGGCTGTGACTCAACAAGACAACACATGCAGTGTGTGATAATGTGTCTTTCATAGTAGTTCAACTATAGATATGAGTGAACTAATGTGTGACGTACGCTTTGATAAGTAATGAGTTGTTGGGGCATTTAGTAGCTAGAGTTAAGCTTTCAAATGAGTGTGATTAACTTCAGTTGTGCTATTCAGGTTGTAAGAAAGGTATTCCCTTCCCCAAAAAGCCTAATCAGCCACACCTTTCAATGACTTGAAACAGGTGCAAATGGTGTGAACTAAGTTGACCGTGAAATGAGGCTGTAATTAGTGTGTGTGCTGAACCCCACCCCCTCTGTTGAAGTGTATGCTGTGATGAGATATTAATTGCAGCTGCTTTAACACAATGGTAGATGAGCTAAGTAGTCATCTGCAGTGTTTAAGTTATGAAAACAATGACATAACATATGATACGTGTGCCTCATTATGCTGTCTGTATATGACATAAAGCAAAAATGGACCTTTTCTTAAGCAACTATAGATGTGTTAGTGCCAGTGATGTTTGTAGGCCGTTACATGCAATTTCTTTGATGCATGCTTAAAATAGGCAGTAATGTCATGTTTGTCGGAGTAAAATCAATAAAATACACAATAATATGATACATATTTCTGTTCTGTACCTGTAGCTACTAATAATTTCTCATGAACATGTGTTACACGTGTACTACCCTGTTGTTCCCCATCTTCGCCCACCATCAATTGCTTCCACTGCAGCTATGCATTTTGGGAATTCACATGTAAATGAGCACGCAATGGCACGTGCTATATTAGTTACTGCTTTTAGTAGGACTACTACATATATGTCTATTTTGAGATATATATATACAGAATCAGACATATACATATATAGATGCAGGTATGCTTATATTGTGAAGACAGTATAAAAAGCAGTGTAACTATGCAAAATAACTGTAAGCAACGACACGCCTAGTACAGTAATATTTATCACCTGCTGGAAATTGTGACGGATAAATTCCAATGTCACGGTCACCAGCCAAGCCTTCCACGACGACGGTAAGTAATTTTGGCCGAAGTAGCTCCTCCAATGGAGTCAATATGAGACGTTGTGGTGTGGGCCCACCTCCAGTGCCAGTAGCATGCACGCGTTGGTCTTGTATTTTCTTTTTCAATTTGGACCTAATATCATCAAATCTTTTCCGACAATGATACTTGTCCCTGACACTATTCCCACAGGCATTGACACCAATGACTATTGTGTCCCACATTTCTTTTTTGCTTGCTGCACTTGTCCGCCCTTGAAAAACATATAAAAGATATGAGGTAAATGAATAATAATATAAGCACCAGTTTCCTACACTGCTAGCTGTTCCAAGTGATAGCAAACATGCTGTTTTATGTGTAATATGTGCAGCACATGAGCATTCACTACTAAACCTATACATGTAAGCAAGGTTGCATTCATATTGTATGCAGTTCTGGCAAATTGACCGGCTGTGTTTATTTGTCCTTGTAAGGCATGATAAAAAGCTGTGTTTCCACACTAATGAACATAGAAAGATATTGTGTACCCATATTTGCATATGAACAAAACTCAGATGACCTAGGATCACATGTATTTGAATAATAAATGTAAAGTTACACTTACCTACTAAATGTCCATATATACTGTCATAGTGCTCCAGAATGCCAGTGACAAGAGCCCTATTTTCCTGGTCATTGAAGCGAGGATTACGTGGCTTCTCCACACGTTTTTTCCGAGCAGGTTTAGGGTCAGAGCTTGGCTGGTGCTGACTGGACTCTCCTTCTTCCAATGGAAGAGCCTCCAAAAGCTGGCCACCAGCAAGCACGCCACCACCAGACACCCCATCAGCAACTGCGCCACCAGCAGCACTCCCAGCACCAGCACTCCCACTCCTAGCACCAGCACTCCCACTCCTAGCACCAGCACTCACACTCCTAGCACCAGCACTCACACTCCTAGCACCAGCACTCCCAGCACCAGCACTCCCACTCACAGCAACAGCACTCCCACTCCCAGCACCAGCACTCCCACTCACAGCAACAGCACTCCCACTCCCAACAACAGCACTCCCACTCCCAGCAACACCACTCGCAGCACCAGCACTCCCACTCCCAACAACAGCACTCCCACTCCCAGCACCAGCACTCCCACTCCCAGCAACACCACTCGGTGCACCAGCAACATCACTCCCCTGAACAGAACGTTCACTCCGACGCGTACTCGCACGAGTAGCACTCCCACTCCCACCAGCATCACTCTTCCCACGCTTTGCGGGCATACTTCCAGCACTCACAAAAAACAGACAATAAATGTACAGGCAATCACACGACCCACTTCCACATATAAAACAAGACAAAGATGTAAACAAAACAACAAAGGACAAAGCTCACCCAATACACAACAAGTCTCTCAGTCAATATGCAAATGTTCAATCGTCCAGCTCTGTGCGTCTCTCTCTCTCTCTCACTCCCAACAACACAGAGAATGATTAGCAGTACACGTTGCCTTTAAATATGGCGCGCAATCAAAAACATGCTTGTTTCGCCTGATTCAGCAAGATTTGTGATTGTGCAACCTAACAGCACCCCGCCACGCACGCCGATACACCTGTGTGTGATCGGCTCATCATCGTGAGAGTGGGCGGATTTGTTTTCGGGTTGATTTTGAATGTATTCGGCACTTACTGCATACGGAGAGGGAAAAACGCCAATAACATGACTAATCGATAAGCTTGCCGATTTCACATAATCGTCGCTTACTGCATGAGGCCCTTAGTCTCTTCTTTCCTATCATGTACATTGTGTTCATGTTTAATTGTGCATTCTTCAGCTAGTATAATACACTGGTATGTTAGTATAACTACAGTAGCATTAGCCAGGCTGACCCCCAATGTCCGATCTCTCAGTGCTCGTGCTCCTTTATAACACCATTCTCAATGCTGCATCATGGCCGAGGAGGTCCAAAAGCACTCCCCACTTCCAACGTAACACATAGAAAACCCCAATCTAGACATAATTATGAAGAAGCACAATAAGGCCACATATGTATACATACACGTACACAGATATATCCATCTGTATGTATACATACACGTACACAGATACACGTATATCCAGGTGATCCTCGCTATACGACAGTCCGTTATTCGTCCAATGACTTATCCCACACCGGATAATGCATTCCGCTGAATGCATTATCCGATGTTGGAACGGGTTTACCCGACGCTCACCGCCACGGATTAACATGGGATCCACAAACCGATGGCCTATCTGATGGCGGTTTGCGGGACGGATTCCAGTGGAAAACCGCGAGTACCACCTATACACACACACACATATATACACACACAACACCTCCATCAAAATACCTTAAGCCTCAGCTCCTGGCCCCTGCTACTGTGTACAGTAGAATTCAATTAACCTTGAGGGAGTTCGCTCCCTCCCAAAATCCAATCAGGACATCACTTAATATGTGTCTGTAAAAATTACTGTGTGCTGCGTACCACGCACTATACTGTAATTGTGAAGTGCTTTGACTCCCATTGGGAGAAAAGTGCTATATGAAATAAAGTTGCTGTTGTTTTTATTATTATTATTAATAATATTGTCCTTGTAATAAGAAGGCCAGACTGGCAGACATTACCAGAAATCCTTGCAAGCTGGCACAATTAATATAGATTAATACATATGTTTCCATAGAACATATATTTATTGTTATTATTATTACTATAGCCTTATAAGTAATAACTAAAACTATACCTAAAACAATATATTGCAATTAATTACCATAACAACCAAAAAAAAAAAAAAAAAACTTTTAGCGGAAGGGAGAGACAACTTTCACTCCGAGGCAGCACTAAAATGGATGCCCTAAATTCCAACCTCTGTGGTGCATCGAGCAGCATCCACGCACACACAAAACCGGTATTTCACACTGGCGCAAGACTTTTCCCAGGCCAGCAGGTAAGAATGGTCTTTAATTACGATGTGTGGTGCGTTACCTGCGGCTCACAGGAGGCCTGAGCCTCCGCTGCTAGGCGCCTGGGGTGTGCCTAATCCGTCTGTTGACCGCGCCTTCACCTGTACAGGATTCTACTATGTTGGATAACCCCATTACAGGACCCCATGCAATGATACACACTGATCGTAATAATAATAGTTTACTGCATGCATAAGAAGAATAACGAAAAGTAGTACCACGTCCCCACCAACTAGGCCTCGCAGGGCCGTAACCCCACAGTGTCCTCCAACCAATGTTCCCACCTGATGGGTTATCCCCCCAAAGTAGAGGGGCCCTTGTGCACCCAACCACCCCGGTGTCCACAAGCAGCAACCCACCAAAATGTGTGCGACAGCGCTGCCCACAAGAACTGAAGGTGTTATAGTTGGTGCACTTGTGTCACGGGAGACTCCTGTGGCGGGTAGGATCTCGGTGGCCGGAACAGCACGAGCGTAGTAGGGGTCACAAGCAGGGGTCCGAGGCAGGCGGCAGGTAGCGAAGTCAGGTACAAGCAGAGGTCCGAGGCAGGCGGCAGGTAGCGAAGTCAGGAAACAAGCAGAGGTCCGAGGCAGGCGGCAGGTAGCGAAGTCAGGTAACAAGCAGAGGTCGGCAACGAGGAGACTGGAACAGGACAGGCGGGGCAGGACAGGGACTGAGAACAGGGAGCAGGGACTGAGACCGGGGAGCAGGAACAAACAGGGACAAGCCAGATTACTAGCAAGGGCTTTTACTGTGAACAGACTCAAATACAGGTACAGGAACAGATCAGGAATCAAAGACATGAGCAATACTGAAGGAGTCTGACTTCAAGCAAAGGCAAAAACAACAGACAGGAAGCAAGCTATAAAGGATAGAGACAGGAGCAACAAGAAGACAGACAGAGGAACCCAGAGCCAACAGAAGGCAGCAGCACACCCAGTGGACAAGGAAGCTATGGCTAGGCAGGAGGTCTAGGCGACCCTGACAACTTGGAGTACCTGCCCAGGTGCTTCTACACCCGGGTATGGATGGAAAATAATGCGGCTTCACTGATCCCATTGATGTCGGCGCAGCCTCTGCCTCTACGTGGGGTGGTATCCCGCGTGGATGGTTCCATCATGAAGAAAGTCTCTCACTCGGTGATCCGGTCCCAGACCACCAAGGGCCAGGTCGCAGCTGCATCCTGGCGTTTCCCCTCACGCTTGGGCTACAGGGCAAGGTCCCTATCTATGGGGGGTCACTGCAGCAGCCACAAGCTAACACAGGGAGTGTGGGCCTAGATGGTGCCTACGGGGGGTCTCTGGCCTAGTGCAGGGGTCACAGACGTCCTGCACACACAACCTACCCTATCATGCTCCCAGCTCCAACTAGCGTGGCTGCAAGCGCGCCAAAAGTATCAACTCAGTTGCAGGGATTCCTCGCTGCCCTATTGGCTGCTGTGTAGCACCTGATCTAGCAGCCCCCCAGGGGCTGCTGGGAACTTTTGTTCCCTTGTGGAGCTTTGCCTAACATGGCCGCCGCTCCTTACCCTTACTGTGCATGCGCGCTCATAACCAATATGGCGGCATCCTGCAATGGTGTCGCCGGGAACCTCTGGTGACTCGGTCGCCTCTTCATCGACCGCCGTGCCCCAGCTCACTCCTGACACGCACCAGACCACCTCCCCTCACTCTCCCCAGCCTCCACTGCCAGACTTGGAGGTAAGGGGGACCTGGCCATATATATATATATGAAAAAGAAGAAAAAAACAGGCGCACACCTAGTGCATTAACGTAATAACATGTAATTTATGGAACATAAAATCAAGCAAATGCCCACTCACAAGAGCACTGTAATAAAAAGCATGTATGAGATTGGCTCTCATGTGCCAGCAACGCGGTCCTCTCCGTCCGGTTCGAGGCAGTAGCGTCCTCCTGTGTCCCTCCGTGTAACCGGATAGCCGAAAGTAAAGTCCTTCCAATTCGGTGTTCAATGTGAGGAGTCCCTCCGGGAACCAGCAACTCAAAAATCTTTGTGCCGGCAACAATACCACGGGAGACACAGGAACCAGCGTCGCACTTCCAGTAGTACCAGAGTTCATAGGCAAGTGACGATGAAGTCATCATCGATGACGAAACGCGTAGGGCGTGGTCTGACTGAGGCCGTATTTAATACATTCATTTTCATTCACCTGAGTGCTGTCTCCTTTTTGCTGCTATGCGGTAATGTATACTTTTATATATATATATATATATATATATATATATATATATATATATATATAGAGTCAGGTATGGAGATTAGCACTCACGTTTTGATGTAGGAGGCAGATGCTTGTCCTATAGATAGTATGTAGACATATGGTGACCAGGGGATCCTGATAGCCAAAAGAAGACAGCACACTGCAATGTTGATATCAAAAAAAGTGTATTACGTGACACAGGGCCGCCAACGTTTCGGTCCTCCCAACGGGACCTTCCTCAGGGAAGTGCACCTCAGACTGACACAAGCACCCATATATACCCCTTAACACATACTAAAAACACCTGACAACAATCAAGAAAATCCAAATAGCAATCCCAGATACAGCCCACATTGCTTAACAGCCAATCCAACATACTGACACTGGCTAGCACCAATGAAATAGCCTGATCTTGACACAAGTGTAATTAGTCACATGTTAAGTAGTGACATCACAGTACCTCCTATCTAAGTAACCATGACTACATGAAGCATACCATTACGTTTAAATGCACATGAATAGTTAAATTGCATATAAAGTGATGCCCATAGCAGCTGCTTGCCCTCTGTACTGTAGATGCATGCTAAAAATACTACTATACTATCCCATAAAAGCATACCTTAGTGTAGATGGTCCAAGGGAACGGATAACCTGTCTGGTAAGCAATAATCAAGGGGGCACGGCCAGTTAGCAGTATATCACATGCTGGCAGTGCGTTCATTTGAACTGATCACTTGCCTGACCTGTTGTGTAGGGAGGGGGGGTAATACTCATTCATTGCGTTCCCTGGAGTTCTTCCGTGCATGCGCAGTGCGTCCCTGACAACCCTGATCGCTTGCCTGACCTGTTGTGAAGGGAGGGTAATACTCACGCGATGCGTTCCCTAGTACTCTTCCGCGCATGCGCAATGCGTCCCTAGCAACCCGATCGCTTCCTAGACTACTGTAAGTGAAGGTGCGTGCGTATCTGTGCTAATGTGCATGCGCAACGCTGCGCTAGTGGCGCAAGCAGTGAAATCCAAGAAATGGATGCGCATGTGCCCTAGTAATATGTCAGCGTCTAAGACAGACCCAAAGAGAACATGAACATGATCAAAATAACTATTACTTTCTTACCATGAGCACAGATAATGGCAACTCAGTACACCCAGTGGCCAAAGGTTGGATACATATAGTACAGGGATGAAACTAAGAGCAAACCTATAATAAAATCAAACATTTAAAAGCAGGAGTCTGATGTCGTATATTTAAGACTGTAATCTAGATGGAAACTACATATTTCCTGCATACATGAAGCCCTACCAGGTAGTATGTTGGTGCAGTAACCAAAATTAATATAATAGGCTACTAGAATATGTAATATGCAAATGTACCACATGCATACCAAAAAGTGGCGAATCGGTGCCTGCAGTACCAAAGTCTATCCACATATATTGTTGGTTACAGTGGAGATCTATCCACATACAACCAGCCGGTTGTATGTTCATGTTCTCTTTGGGTCTGTCTTAGACGCTGACATATTACTA